>NC_050461.1:42221185-42521185 GCF_903995425.1 Onychomys torridus | reverse complement strand
AACTGCCACATTGATTTCCATAGTGTCTTTACTCAAAGAATTTTTTTATTTTGACCATCACTTGAAGTTGGTAGCATAAGGTTGTAGTTGCAGCCCTCGTCATATATTTTTGGTGTATATTTGGTTTGTGAAGGAAGCTTTGAAAATCTGGGTCTGCACTACAGTGCAGACATTTTCCTGGAAGTGGTCTTACTTTAAGATGTTAAGATCTATTAAATAGATGAGACCAAGTGTGTTACAGGTAGTAAAAATTGAACTTTGGACACTTAGCCTTTAACAGCTGAGCTAACTCCCCACCCCAGCATTATTTTAAATAGAAATATATATATATATATATTCAATTTGGGGTATTGAACACAAGTGGTCAAAGCTCTACCTCTGAGTCACATCCCTAGTCCTCAAGATGGTGATTTAGGTAGTCTTATACTGCTTATCTATTTTTCTTAGCTCGTAAACCAAAATACAGGATCCTTTAAAGTAGTCGAAGACACCCACATTATTAGAGAAAGGAAATATAATTTTGTTGAATGTTTACTAACTGCTAGGTAGTGAGCCAGACAATTCATTGCATGAATTCCCTTAATTCTTTCAACATTTAGTGCCCTCATTTTAATGACAAGAAAGGGAGCTCATAATTAGTAAGCTAAGTCCATTAACCATCCTTATTTAGCCTGTGAGGGGATTCAATCCCACGACTGTCTGATTTTAAAGAGATTCATCTGTGCGTCTTGTTGTCTCATAAAATGTGATTAAAAGTAAACACTAATTTTCAGAAATGAGAATGGATAGGCAGGGTTGAAGACTCATTTACTGAATACTCTTTTTTTTTTTTTTTTGCTACAAAAATCTTGATGAGCTCTGAGATTTTTGCCAGGAGAGTTTGTTGACATTTCTGTGCCTCATCTTTATCATCCTTCATAGACTTTTGAAAACCAAACCTTGAGCTTGAATTCTCTCTCTGTGGAAATGTTCCTGGACTTCTGGTTTGCTCTGAACATTTTCATTTCAAATCTAGCAGTAAAGATGTAAAGATGGGCCCTAGCTCAGTGCCCAGACTGTATTTTTGAATAAACATAGAAAGATTTTCAAATAGCAACTCTCAGCTCTAGGAACAAAACTTCTTTCTCTCTTTATGATATAAATGTTGATTTCATAAATTAACTGGAAATAATTTTTTCAATTGGTGAATACAAGCTCCCCTTCCCCCCTCCCCCATTTTTTAAACTCAGCATAACTTTGGTCTTGCAAGGACAATTTTAATAAAACTGCCAACCAAAAGATGGTTTTTTGATTTGGTTTTGTTCTTCCAGTTCTTCAAGAGATTCTCCTTTGAATCATTCAGAAAAAGCAACATCCTCACAAAAGAACTAAACTTACCCATAAATTTGATCCCTTTGGCTATTCAATTATGATGTTGTTATGAAGTCATTTTGTTTTGTAAATTTAAACACCGATTGTGGTCTCTGCCTCTCAAATACTATTTTGGAGGGCTGATGTCATTGTTGAAGAGGCTTTTTGAAATTAGGGGCTGTATCTTACTTGCCTTTGAATCTTTGCAGCCGAATTCAGTACCTGCGAGAAGAATTCATGCCCCCAGTCACTAACAGTTCTTTGGCATTTTCCTCACTGTTCATAGAATCGACAGGAGGAGACCTGGTGTGCTGAATAGCAAGTTTGCACTTCCCTCAGTCCTTGGATAGTACCCTGATGGTACAGTAACAGATGTTCCAGTGCTTAAACAGATGTGATAGACTGCCATGGTGGTCAGTCGCTGGGGAAGTCTCGTCTGCTGCCGTTTTATTGTAAAACATTGCTGTTTGAATGTATGCTTCGTACTGCTTTCAGAATTGAAGCTTTGCTCCATTGTTGGCCAATGTGAGAAGTGTGGGGCATTTGCTTTTGCACACACTCCTGCCAACATGCATGCATGCATCTTTTTCTACCCAAACTTCCAACTAATATTCCAATATTTGTATTACCTAAATCCATGAAAATTTTCAGTAGTATCGGATGCTAAATTATTGTTTGGACCCTGGTAACCTGATTCTAAAATCATTTACCACTTGTCTGTGCTTTCGATAGTTTGGATTATAGTCTGTGCATCAATAAATGTAAAACTGATAAAGAAGACACCACCAAGTTCACAAATATAGTGAGCTCTGTGGTTAGTGCAGCCCAGGATCATGGAAGTTCAAGAAGTTCTACTTACATTGGAGCTGATGATACACTGCTGATCTTGTGTGTAGGTGTGCATTCTTTTTCTCTGGAGAATCACATGAACACTGAGCAATGACACTTGAGTGCTGTGACCTGAGCAGAGAAACTTACCTGAAAGCATGACTATAGTGCATCTATGGCTTCCCTTCCCAGTGCTTAATCTTAATCTTCTCTCCTTGATAGATCTGCTAGAGGTCTCAGGGCAAATAACCCCAATGTCTACTAGAGATCAGCTCTGAAGAATCCTTTGATGCTCTTCGGTTTGAAACAGTCAGAAGTTACCCAAACGTGCAAAAGAGGTTATCTTCCCAGATGACTTCTACTGGTTCTTAGGGAGGCTTTCAGAGGCTCACTACATGGAGTCTCGAGCTCGCTCTTTAAGTGTTGTGTGGTGTTGTACAGTTTCCTCCAGTTCTCCATGCCTCTGTGTTGGCAGATGAATTGTTGTAATGGAAGTTCCTTGACAAGGAAGCAAAGCCAGTCTGTGCTGTTGAAAGTCGGGTAGTCATGAACCCTTTAATATTAGAAATAGATGTGAGTGGAGCCTTCCTGGGGCTTGAAATAGTTCTGTTTTTGGATCTGGGTGTTGCTATACAGATATACCCAGTTTGTTAAGAAAACGTAATTGAGCAGTATGGTCATGAGCATGTTTAGTTTATGTTACCTTTCAAGAAAAGATTATTATAGTACTGTACTCAGCTTTGTAAATGCTCTTAAAATCAGTACAACGTGGATATAAGGATAAATAATCCAAAATGATTTGTTGCAGTTCTTTCCTTCAGTGGTTTCCACCAGAATACTAGGTTCTCACTAATGGCAAACAAAAAGAGGTGGTAGAATACAGACAGAGGAGAACGAACTTTTCCATCCACTATGGATTTGGATCAGATTTGCTGAAATTGGGCTTTAGATCCTTGGGACTATGGTTACTTACGTACTGTGATACTGTGTACTGTAGTTACTTATGTGCATCTCAAGAACTCAGAGAGGCCAAGTGGTTCTGTTTGTGAAAGCACTCTTTGGTATCCATTGGAACCTAGTGGAGAAGCCATGTACTAATAATGCTGCCTCTTTATAGGTTATAAAAGGACAAATCACCTTTTAAAAGTACGTTTGATGCCTTACAAGTCGTACTTAGAAATGGGATAATTTAGTTCTTCAATAGAGCATTGGTACTACCTTTCTTTTGTGAGCCACACATCCCATCCAATTACCTGTTTTTTTTTTTTTTTCCATGCCATTGAAAAGAGGAAGGATAGACTTTTCACACACAGAAAATCTTCATTGCAGACAAGGAAATATGCAATTCCTGCTGATCTCTCTTGAGTTATTTAATATATCAGAATCTTAACTTATGAGGTTTTGTTAAGAGTTCCCAAGTAGTTGAGGGGCGTTGTTGTTGAGGCTGTGTTGGTCACTAGGGTTGGGTGTCAGTTTATCTCAGTTTTCTCTTTTAGTATCTCATATTCCTGACCAGTCTTCCTTTTTCTCTCATGCAAATATAAATCAGTATACCTTGCAATTCCTGTTTTCTTTGAAATGAAAATCCTTGCTAGGCCGTCAGTTCATGAATACGTCGCTCCGTCGCTCCGTCGTTCAGGTTGCACAATGCCAGCGGAGAAGCAGGCTCTCAGGAGAGGCTTCCTTTGCATTGATTGAAGCAGGTGTTCTCTTTGAGTCGTCAAGGCAGCTCCCTTCTGAGAATCTCAGATAAGTGGTCCAAATTACATCTAAGAGGAGAGCTCGCCGAAGCATAATTGCTTTTCATCAGGGTGCCACAAATAATGAAAAGACAAGGAACACTGGAAGTACATTGTAGGCTCCTTAATCACCATCATTTTCAAAAGCTGATGTAGAATTCCTTACTTCAAGTCAAATCGTATAGCTTTGATAGTAAATTAGACATTTTCTAAACACTAAATTGTATTTCTTCTCATTTACATTTGCCTAAGAAAAGCTGACTGGCAGTGGAGTCCAAGAGACATGCTTGCACCTGCTGGTTTCAGTCAGTGCAATTTTTCTACATTAGCTTCCTGTGTTTCTATTCACACGGAGCTCACCCCCTACTTTCTCTTTCCTGGTAAGATAAATTTCATGCGAGTTGCTCTCTACACAAGATGAGGTCAGATTTCTCACTGTAACTTGCATCTCCGTTCTCCACCCTGTTACCAAGATCTGAACTTCCTGAGAACAATAGATTAGGATGGATAGAGAGCATAAAGCTTTGCCTTGTGATGAACCATCGTTTAGCACAGTGTGGGAAATCCTGGTCATCAGAACTTTATGTAACCTTTCTCTCTTAAGAGTTGAGCTGCAAATCCTAGAACCGAACAGTTTCAAGAGGCCCCATGGAAAACCTGAGTCTCACAGAATGAAGTTGTTTGCAAGATTAGCTGTTGGTTTAGGTGGCAGAATGTGTTTAAAGTGTGTGCCCTGGTTTATTCATTAGGGCAATAACTGCTGTGCTATAAGAATCAAATAGCAAAACAGAAACATCTTTTCTGAGCATGTACTTACTAATAAGTGAATAAAATATTTTTGAGGCAGTCCATGTAAAAACCATTGTAAAGAAATTGCTCAATAAACCCGATGATTTTAAAGGGTAGCTTTTATTTATTCTTTGACAGACTCATTCATGTCTATTATGTATCTTGATCATACCCATCCCAACACCCTCTAGACACCCCCAGGTACCTCCTCCTTCCTTCCTGTATCTGTGTCTGCGTCTGTGAGTGTATTGGCTGTGCCATCTCCAGAAGACATCATCTCACAACACTTCTCCCCATGTGCTGGCACTTGCATTCTTTCTGTGGCTGAGATTTTGGCAGGGCCAGTACTCCATAAGATTCTCAACCCGAGTTGAGAACTTTGACCCAGTTTTTGTTACTGCTTTTTTTTTTTTTCTTTTTCCCATCTGAAGCATCTCTGTGCTTCCCACTGTTTGTTTTGCCAGCATTTATCTCCTTCAGCATGTATCGCACAGCCTGCTTCCTCCATAGGCATCCCCCTTCAGCATGTATCACACAGCCAGCTTCCTCCATAGGCAATCCCTTTTAGGCCTCTAGATAGAGTAGAAATGCATACTCATGAAATAAAACTGGTCTTGATGATTAAGTTTCTATGGGGTAGAACTGTGGGCTTTCTAGTATATTATACCTCCAAGGTAGAGATTAACAATTTACTTTTTAAAGGAGTAAACAGGATATACTTTGGGCTTTGTGAACATGTGGTTTCTATCGCAATTATTCAAATCTGCTCTGGTTGTGGAAAATTTAGTATAGCCAACATAGGTGTAAATAACTGAGTGTGTTGAGTTCTATTAAAAGTATCACCTTATACTTGAGTTTAAAGAAGGCAGTCAGTCATATGATCCACTTTTCCCCAAACACTGAGTGCCATCACCCTATAATGAAATGGTCAGTAGTTGGTCACATATAATTTTGTAGAGGCTGATTAAACACTAACATACGAAGGGCCCTGAACCCTTTTCAGGGGTAATATCAATAATCAGATGAGAGATAATGCTTTAATAGTGATTGATAGGTATCCTGAACTAGTCTGTTTTATCTGTATTACTTCACTTAATACGCACAATCCTATTCAGTATTTTGCACCATAAATCCCAGCCATCTGTAGATGATGAAACCAAGATGCTGGCTGAGGAAACAGAATGGAGCTAGACACCTAGTGAGCTACTTCCCTCTGTCCTCCACAAATCATCTCGAGGATGGTATTACAAGTCTGGTCTTCTCTGTATGGATGGACACATGAGGCCCAGAGGGATGCAGGCGACTGTGCAAAGGTCACACGGTCATTGATAACAGATAAACAAGTCTTGAAATCAATGAAAGCACCACTGGGAAGGCCTGGAAGTAGGAGTAACTCTTAACTGTCACAACGACAAAATCCCTTTATGCGTAATTGCTTTAAATTCTATTTCTATAGCTTCATTTCAGTTTGATAAGTACACAATAGGTGGGGTTATTTTTATTTTTGACATCTTGAGAGGCAGTGTACTTTCAAAGAGGGGGTGACATTTTTCCCTCGACCCTTGGCCTCCACTGGGCTCTACTGAGGCCCTAAGGTATGTATATAAGAATCACTTGGGAATGATTAGAATAGAGGATGCTGAGCACTAGCTCACTGGTTCAGAGACTAATTTCATTGAGGATCTTGCAGAATCATGACAACAGAACCTTCAGGAGAGTCTAGCATATAGCCTAGACTGCAAACGCTACCCTGGAATCTCATTTAGTTTATATAAGCTGAAATGTCCACATGCATTAACAGCTTGACTTTAAAATACCATATGGCATGAAATAAAACTGCACTCAACTGTGCATGGGTTATAGTAATAAAGATATGACCACATTCCAATTAGGAATGGAGCTTTATTACAGATGAATTGTACTGAGGGCTGTAATATTTAAATCAATTCTGTTTGAGGGTGATTTTTGGATTGACAGGCATTGCTGCCGTACTCACCTGACCATGGCTTGGAGATTCTGATGGGTGGCTATGTGTCTTTGTAGCTTAGCTACAGAGTCTATTTTCTACCTTTTTGTCACTGTCTTACTGGGAGAAACTGAAAGGGGAAGGACGAGTCTTTCAGAGGATTAGATTTTGCTACCATTCTCCACCTACCTATAAATATATGATTTTTTATAACGGAGGACTTTAGAAAAGCAATTGTATATAGTAGAAGAAGTTAGGATAGAAATAGACCATCTAGGAGAACAAGCGGCAGAATACAAATTACTAGGGACTCCAGACAGTGTAATTACTACTATTAAATTTGAAATTTAAGTTTTCTGGCACTGAGGGCAAAAGGGGAAACATGTTGGGTTATATTGTTTCATACTCTGGGTAAAACCAGCTTTCACATTTGTCTGCAGAGAAAATTGTTATTTTGAGCAAAACTCAACCAATAATTTGACACATATGTTCTTGGGATAAAACAGTTGAAAATGTCTTTACTATAGCTTTACAAAAGTTGTAGAAGTTCTGTGGGATTGACTTGAATGAGTCATCAGCTGATGATTTGTTTCCTTCTTTCTTCATTGCTTTTGCTTTAAAGGCAAATAAAATGCTTATAATGTTAATCGCTGGTGATATGGTGATAACCATGACATTTCTTATTCTTAGGGAGTTCGCCATACAAAAGAGGAAAAGCAGTAATTCAGAGTTGAGGGGCAGGATCCTGAACCAAAGGTGTGCACTTGTTTGTACCTCCTTTTAACAAAAGAATAAACGAGATGCTGTGGGATGTAGATGTATCCGGCTTGTTAAATAAGAAACACAGAACCGATTGTAGAGTTAAAAACCATGAGGTCAGAGCAAGAGCGGAAAAACCTTACCCTTCACTGCTTCTGCGGTTCTTCCTCTCAGCAAGAGACCTACTTCTCTGCGTCCTGTCTATTTAAAAACTTTCTGTTCTCCTCTCTCATTGGTTGTAAACCCAGCCACATGACCTCGTCACTGCCTGTTTGTACAGACCTCCAGGTCTTCTATGGTTGGTATTGAGATTAAAGGCATGTGTCTGCCATGCTGGCTGTGTCCTTGAACACACAGAGATCCGCCTAGCTCTGCCTCTCAAGTGCTGGGATTAAAGGCGTGCCCCACTACTGCTCGGCTTCTGCTCTGGCTTGCTCTGACCTCAAGGCAACTTTATTGACATACAAATAAAATCACATTTCAATACAAATAAAATATCACTATAGTGGGATATCAGAAGGAACACTGATGGGGGTGTGAGATCGAATCAGTGAAATCAGACACATGAGAACTACAAAAGCAATCCAAGAAGAAGAGTAGTAGAGGAGGCAGAAGAAAGAGGGCTATGGCACATCAGCAGAATTACTCTCCTAAACTGGATGGAAAACTCACATGGTAGCATGGAATCAGAGAAATCCACAGAGTTAGATTTGAGAAGATTGGCTCAAACAATTGTGATGTCCTATGCATGGTTTGTGTTTTAGAAAGAACACCCAATACAGTGGGGAAGGGAGGTAGGCCAGGAGGTCACCTAGAAGGCCAAGGGGTATTTCTCTTTTTAAATGCTGAGGATCTGAAGAAAAGCCATGACACCGAGTATCAGCTGAGACCACAACTACAGAGGAGAATGACCTGTGGATCTGGTTCAGTGATTTGCAGGGAGAGAGATTGGAATGAACCAAAGTTTCCTTGCTTAGGTGTCTGGGTGGCAGGCACAGTTCATGGAGTCAGGAAAAACAGAGGCAAGCCTATGTAAGTTGGTAAAGATGAGTTCAGATAATGCTGAAGGTTATCCAGTGGAGAATTTTCAGGGTTGAGATCTGAACTGAGGGCCATAGATTTTGAATTTACCAAAATATAGACAGCAGATAAAACAAGCTAGTGAGATACCTAGATAACAAGAAAACTGATGAAAAATCAGAGTTTGGAACCCTGAGAAAATTTCACTCTTAGAAAGTACGTAGAGAACAGAGGAGATAGAAGTGTGGTTAAAAACAAAAAACAAAAAACAAAAAACAAAAAACAAAAACAAAACAAAACAAAAAGCCAAACCAAACCAAAACAAAACAAAAAAAAACATAAGCAAGGAATTCAGATTAATGGAAGTGACCAGTGGGACATGTGTCAATACATAGTGATGGTATTTGGGACAGAGGAAGTTAGCATAAAGCTTTCTCTGTGATATCAAATCTTTGACAGGTGGGACTTGGTAGACATTGAGTCTCTTTTGAGTTTTCTCTTGAGATGTGTATGATAGTTTATATTGTTTTAAGGATAGGTGATTTACATATTATATATGTTCTCCAGCTTAGATGAGGTCTTCACACATTTGAACTCAGTAGTGAATGTAGAATAAATGTTCCTCTCATATAAAACAGAGATGACAGTGTCCTGGGCCATGAAACATGGAAGAAATTGTAGTTTACAAAATTTTGAGACTGATAGCTTTCATTTATGAATCACTTCACTATATAGAAATGAGTTGCTCAGTGGAATGAGTGATTTCAAAGAAAACTGTCCTGAAGGCCTTGCTAGGGTGAGTTTAACAGAGAAGGGAACACCTTTTCAGTAGAAGGTAAATTACAGGACCACAGTGACTTTGCCACTGTTAATCTTCCCTTTCTGTCATTACATACGGTCACTTTTGCTGGCATCCATTTCGAATGCATTCATGTCCTCTCTGCACACTAACTATATTTCAAGCCATCTCATCCTAAGGTGGTTCCTTTCCTCTAAGACAGCTACCTACTTCATCAATTTTCCACCTTTAGCCAGGCAAATCTAAGACCAAGACACTCTTCTGCTTAAAAGTCCTCCATTGAGTCTTCACTGCCTTCTGTTACTATGTAGATTTCCTGAATGCCAAAGAACTACCATTTTGTGCTTCAAGCCTATCTGATCTGCTGCCATGCACTCTATGTCTCTAGATTTTTCAGTTCTTTATAAGTGTACCTTGTTCTTTACCCTAAGGGCCTTGGTTGTTGTGTTTCTTTCCTGTGTCAGTTCTTATGCCACTCTTGAGTCCTTCCTGTGTATTCTGTGGTCTGCCTTTAAGAAAACTGACCTCAGGGAAGAGTGAGGTGAAGTACAAAAGTACAGCCCCCCAGTCTTAGTTGAGGGTTAGGCTTATCAGTTCTTTACAGTATTCAGTCCAGCAGTCTGGGCTTCTTAACGCTGTAAGCATTTCCCCCTTAGCTTTGACTTGTGTGCTATCCCAACACATTGTAGTTGTAAAGAAGACAACTGTTTTATTTCCTTGAACTCAACCACAGAGACCACCATATACCAGCCCTATGAGACCGATGTTTCACTTTTTTGGATGGTGAAAGGTCTGCAGCATTGATTTGTTTTGAGGGCTTTGAAAGAGTATTTGCCAACCCCCTCTTCCTGGTACTGAGGGCAAAAGGGGAAACATGTTGGGTTATCACATGAGGAAGTTACCTTCTGTGTCATCACACTCTTAGTGTCTCTGTGTTGATGCTTCCTTCTTATCATAACACTAGTCATATTGCATTAGAGTTCCCATGAGTCACCTCAGTTTAACTTGATTGCTTCTGTGGAGAAACTACCTCCAATGAGGTTACAATTTCAGAAACCGAGACAAGAATTCAGCCTAGAGGAAAATATTGGTCTAGTTCCATTATGCTGCTGTGACAAGATACTCTGACCAAAAGTAACTTGAGGGGGACAGGGATTATGTGGCTTACACTTTCAGATCACAATCCATCATTAAGGAAAGTCAGGGCAGGAACTTGAAGCAGAACCTAGTGGTTTTTTACCTCCCCAAATGCTGTGAATCTTTAATACAGTTTCCTCATGTTGTAGTGACCCCCCCCAACCATAAATTTATTTTTGTTGCTACTTCATAAGTGTAATTTTGCTACTGTTATGAATTGTAATGTAAATGTTAGATATGTAGGATATCTGATGTGCAACCCCTGGGGAAGGTTGAGTACCACTGCCAGAGAGGAACCAGGCTAGATGACTTACTTTCTTTTCACAGGTTCATGCTCAGTGAGCTTTTTCATACAGCCCAGGTCTACATGCTGAATGGGAATTCCCACAGTGGGCTGGGACCTCTATATCGTTCATATATTAAGACAATCTCTTTCAGACATGGCTGCAGGCCAATCTGATCTTTGCAATCTCTCAATTGATATTCTTTTAGATGATTTTTTTGCTGTACCAGCTTGACAGCTGAAACCAATTAGTACAAGTATCTGTCAATGATAGGGCTCCATAGTTGATTTAATTATATGGTACTTAGTAACATAGAAAATGAAAGAACAATAGGAGAAATTATTTATTTCATATATTATCTGTATTAGTTACTTTTCTCTTGTTGTGATAAAACACCATGACGAAGGCAAGTTATATAAAAAAAAGAAGAATATTTTGGCTATATGTCCAGAGAGTTAGGGTCCGTATTGGAAGGGATAGCTTGGCAGCAGGCAGGTAGTATGTTGGCAGGATCAAGAAGCAGAGCAAACTGGAAGTATGTGGAGCGTTTTACTTTTAAAGCACACCTCCAGGAACATACTTCCTCCAGTGAGGCTCTGCCTCCTAAAGTTCCCCAAACAGTGTCACCAGTGGGGGAGCCAAGTGCTCTAATGTCTGAAACTATGGATGATATATTTTAAAAATTTATTTATTTATTTATTATGTACGCAGAAGAGGGAGAGGGTGCCAGATCTCATGACAGATGTATGAGCCACCACGTGGTTGCTGGGAATTGAACTCAGGACCTCTGAAAGAGCAGTCAGTGCTCTTAACCTCTGAGCCATCTCTCCAGCCCAGATGATATTTCTTATTTGAACCAATACCACCTGTAAGCTATGTAACACCTCTAAACCAAAGAAGAAACTAGCTGTGCTTCCCCAAATTACCATGTGCTGTATTTATACTGTTGTCTGTGACCTGTAGCAGGACTTTCCTTTGGGCCACTAGCTCATAAATAATGACACACAAGCTTATTAATTATGAAAACCTTAGCTTAGGCCTGTTTTCAACTAGTTCTTACAGCTTAAATTAACTCATTTATATTAATCTTTGTTCTGCCATGTGGTTTGTTAACTCATCTTCATACTGCCCATTCAGCTTCCTGTGTGTGACTTGTGACTCCGCCCTTCTTCTTCCCAGAGTTCTCTCTTTGCCCGGAAGTCCCGCTTATACCTCCTGCCTAGCTATTGGTTGATCAGCTTTTTATCACACCAATCACAGCAGTGCATCTACATACAGTGTACAAATATCCCACAACAGTGACCGATAGCAAACTACAACAGAGCTGTGTTTTAGCTAAGAAACTGATCAGTACCACTCTCCAGACTGGAAATTGTCTTCACAAAGTTATTCAGAATTAACTGGTATGTGTTGCAAGCACCCTTTTAGGACAGAAATTTGACACTGCTAGAGGATAAACTTTAGCAATGGAGACTGTATATTGTCATAAATCCAGGAGTATATTAGAGGCAGACTCTCTTGTTTTTATATTAATTAGATAAAAATGATGGACAGATAGAATTTTCTTCTTTGCTCTTCATTTAATAGCCAGGTCACATTTTAATTTCATACTGAGTTGGCCATAAAATATTAAATAAACTAAACACAACACAATTATCCAGCTTAGGTAGTTTTCTGTACACACACACACACACACACACACACACACACACAGATACACACACACACACACACACACACACACACACACACACACACACACAGAATTGTTTCTCTTTCTCAGCTTTTCACCTGGGTTTTGGGTTTTGAATAGGATTTCAGCAAAATCTGTTTTTTGTTCTTGGAATATACTTTGGTTTGTTTATCGAGAAGTAATTCCAGCTCCATAGTTAAGTTTTTTTTTTTTTTGTTTTGTTTTTGTGATAGTGAAACAAAAGTGTATTTCATCATTTCTCTTTCCTAATTGTTTTATTATCTATGGCCAGAAATAATGCTAATTTTTCCTTTTAGGAGAAGGCTATTCTGCTGTCTCCAATGGCCATTGGTGGTGACACCTCCACTGCTGTGTCTATATAATAGACGTGTTGCTTCCATGCCAGCTTCTCCTGTTGATCCCCCGCAGTGGATTTTTGTAGAGTGCTTGGATGCTCATTCTGCCTGATGTTCTCATTATTGCCAGTGAGGTCTGCTTTGACTGACAGCTGATGCACAGCAAGCAGCTCTTATTCTTATGCCTCAGTAGCTCTTGTACCACAGGTGCCAACCTGGCAAGTGAAGCCAACAGCAGTGTTAATGATATGACTGCCTGGCATCCCAAAGTCATGTTCATTCAAATGAATTAAAGTGATTTTGGTTTACAATAAGAAAGCAAGATTGCAGAGTGTTAGCCACTCATTTTCCATGGTCTTCGGTTATTATTATTAGGTTGGGTTTTATTACCTGGAGGTTGATTGAATCACAAAAGAAAGAGTACTAGTCCAAGTTGGTAATTTTCTTCTACAATTTTCTATTCTTATAAAAAAGTTACTGCTGTGCACCTGTGGCATACACCTTTAATCCCAGCACTTGGGAGGCAGAGCCAGGAGGATCTCTGTGAGTTTGAGGCCAGTCTTGTCTACAGAGCAAGGTCTAGGACAGGCACCAAAACTACACAGAGAAACCCTGTCTCAAAAAACCAAAAAAAAAAAAAAAAAAAAAAGAAGAAGAAGAAGAAACTTTATTATTTGAAAGATATATTCAATATTATTTATATTGAAAGATATATATGTATCTTGATTATATCTTATCCCTCTCTAGCTTCCCCTAGGACTTTTCACCATATCTACTCAATTACATGTCCTTCTTTTATAAAATATTTTTATTTACTTATTCCACTGAATTCTGTTAGTGCTGCCCACATGTGCATATTCATGGGGTCATCCTTCTAGTGGCCACAGTCCAGAAAAAGAATGACCCTCTTCTCCCAGCAGACATCAACTGCCAATAAGCCATCTAGGGGTAGGATCTCAGGAGTTCTTCCCTGCTCCATGCTAGAAAATTTAACTGGTTTGATCTTGTGTAGATTATTGCAGGCCCCTCCAGCTGCCATGAGTTCACTTGTGCAATAGTCGCGTCATGTGTAGAAGACAGGGTTTCACATCATGTCTCCCCTCAACATTCCATTCTTCTGTCAAGTGTTTAGTGTTAATTATGTGTATATGTCTCTGTGTGAATTTATGCACATGAGTTCAGTGCTGACAGAATCCAGCAGAGGGCATTGAATCCACTGGAGCTGGAGTTACAGGCTGTTGTGACTGACCTGGTGTAGGTACTGGGTGCCGAACTTGGGTCTTATGGCAGAACAGTACAGTTTCTTAACCACTGAGCCATCTCTCCTGCCTCAACACAAAGTTCTGTTCTCATAAAAAGTATTTTTTGAGATTTATTTATTTTATTTTATATGTATTAATGGTTTATATGCACATATATATGTGTATCATGTGTGTACCTGGTGCTCATGGAGGCCAGAGAAGGGTATCAGGTCCCCTGGGATTGGACTTATGGCTGGTTGTAAGCCATCATGTAGGTACTGGGTAATGAATCTGGCTTTCAGTTTTGCAAGAACAATAGTTGTTCTAAACCACTGAGCCATCTCTTCAGCCCCCAGCATTCCATTCTTGATGCATATAACTTTATTAACTATTTCTCAAGTCTCACAAGCAGGCTTATTTTGGACATTTTTGAGAACAGTGTAAATTAAAATATGAACACACTTCCTCTTCTGAAGTACTATGTCATGAATAGTTTCCAGTTTCTCATTCTGTATATGAATCTTTTGGAGAAGGGTGAGGACTTGAATTTAGGAGTGTTAGATGTTGAGCTGAGTAGTCCCTCTTATTTTATTTGCAAATATTTACTCTCTTTAAAAGGAACTAAATTCAGGCTTGGCTTTGAAGAGGAGCTAGTGCCATTGGTTTTGTGTGCTGTGCAAGTTCTGCTGCAGGGAGCTGGGCAGAGAGTATGGGCGAGCTGGGAAGCCAGGATATTAATGCAGTGACCTATGCCAATGTGCATGTCAACTTCACTTGGGAAGAGTGGGCTTTGCTGGATCCTTCCCAGAAGAAGCTATACAAAGATGTGATGCTGGAGATCTACAGGAACCTCACTTCTATATGTTACAGTTGGGAAAATCATAATACTGAAGAACATTGTCACAGTTCTAGAAGATATGGTAGGCATGAAAGAAATCATACTGGAGAGAAACTCTCTGAAAATACTGAATGTGTTAAGACCTTAGCATATAACAGTCATCTATGAGTACATGAAAGTACATATACTGAAGAGAAACCCTATGAATGTAGTCCATGTGATAAAGCCTTTGCATATTATAGTCCTCTCTGAAGTCATAAAAGAACACATACTGGGGAGAAACCCTACAAATGTAATCAATGTAATAAAGGCTTTTCAGAACACAGTAAATTTCAAATACATAAAAGAACACATACTGGAGAGAAACCCTACAAATGTAATCAATGTGATAAAGCCTTTTCACAAGGAAGTAATCTTCGAAATCATAAAAAATCCCATACTGGAGAGAAACCCTATGAATGTAATCAGTGTGGTAAAGCCTTTGCACATCATAGTCATCTTCTAAGGCATAAAAGAACACATACTGGAGAGAAACCCTACAAATGTAATCAATGTGATAAAGCTTTTTCACAATGTGTTCATCTTCGAAATCATAAAAGAATCCATACTGGAGAGAAGCCCTATGAATGTAATCAGTGTGTTAAAGCCTTTGCAAATCCCAGTGGCCTTCAAAGACATATAAGAGTACACATTGGAGAGAAACCTTATGAATGTAATCAATGTGATAAAGCCTATGTATGTCAAAGTAGTCTCCAAATGCATAAAAAAGAACACATACTGGAGAGAAACCCCACAAATGTAATCAATGTGATAAAACATTTTTAAAACATGATCATCTTAGAAATCATAAAAGAATACATACTGGAGAGAAACCTTATGAATGTAGGCAGTGTGGTTAAAGCCTTTGCATATCACCGTATTCTCCAACTGCATAAAACAACTCATACTAGACAGAAACCTTATGAATGTAATCAATGTGGTAAAACCTTTGCACATCCAAATAGCCTCCAAATACATAAAAGAACACACACTGGAGAGAAACCCTATAAATGTAGTCAATGTGATAAAGCCTTTGTGTGTCACAGTAGTCTTCAAATACATATAAGAACACATACTGGAGAGAAACCTTATGAATGTAATCAATGTGGTAAAGCCTTTGCAAAGCATGGTTATCTTCGAATACGTAAAAGAACCCACACTGGAGAGAAACCCTACAAATGTAATCAGTGTAATAAAGGCTTTTCAGAACACAGTAGATTTCAAATACATGGAAGAATACATACTGGAGAGAAACCATACAAATGTAGTCAGTGTGATAAAGCCTTTTCACAGCATGCTCATCTTCAAAATCATAAAAGATCCCATACTGGAGAAAAACCCTATAAATGTAATCAGTGTGGTAAAGCCTTTGCACATCACAATGGTTTTTTAAGACATAAAGAAGACACACTGGAGAGAAACCTTATGAATGTAATCAATGTGGTAAAGCCTTTGTATGGCAAAGTAGTCTCCAAATGCATAAAAGAACACATACTGGAGAGAAACCCTACAAATGTAATCAATGTGATAAAGCATTTTTAAAACATGATCATCTTTGAAATCATAAAAGAATACATACTGGAGAGAAACCATATAAATGTAATCAGTGTGATAAAGCCTTTGCACATCCCAATAGTTTTCAAAGACATAAAAGAAGGCACACTGGAGAGAAACCTTATGAATATAATCAATGTTATAAAGCCTTTTCATATCCGAATAGTCTCCAAATACATAACACACACTGGAGAAATGTAATCAGTGTGATATAGCCTTTGTATGTCACAATAGACTTCAAATACATATAAGATCACATAGTGGAGAGAAACCTTATGAATGTTAATGTTGTAAATCCTTTGCACAGCGTGGTCATCTTTGAATACAGAAAAGAACACACACTGGAGAGAAACCCTACAAATGTAATCAATGTGATAAAGCTTTTGTATGTCATAGTCATCTTTGAACTCATAAAAGAACACACACTGGAAAGAAACCCTATGAATGTAATCAGTGTGGTAAAGCCTTTGCACATCAGAATACTCTACAAATACATAAAAGAACACATACTGGAGAGAAACCCTACAAATGTAATCAATGTAGTAAAGACTTTATATGTCACAGTTGTCTTCAAATTCATAAAAGAACACATACTAGAGAGAAACCCTATGAATGTAATCAGTGTGGCAAAGCCTTCGCATGGATCTCTAGTCTTCAAAATCACAAGAAAAATCATATTGCATAGTTAATGTGGCTAAGTTTTGCAAGTCATGGTATTCTTTATACAGGAGTAAAACTTTCAATGTATCATTGGACTATTAAAGCCTATGCATATCACATTAATGTCTCTGAGGATCTAAAAAAAGAAATCCAAAGAAATACCAAAGAAAATCTGACTATAAAGGATTTGGTAAGATCTTTAGCCAACATATTTACATTCAGTTACACAAGATTATTGATTTTGGAGAAAAAAAATCTGGCAATTGTCAAAAATCTGTTCAAGTATTAAGATGTCACTATTTTGTTGGCACCTGCAAACTCACATAGACAAAAGACTTATTAATTTAAATTATAAAGATTTCATACTTCTCTTCATTCACAGGAAATACAGTGATGAGTAAGACTTTATGGATATGTATTAGTACATTTTCTGTTGCTGTAGCAAAACATAATAGTGAAGTCAACTTATGATAGAATTTAATTTGGCCCTTGGTTCGAGATACAGGATCACAATGAAAGTGGTATGTCAACAATTGTCAGACATGGTTGCTAAAGCAAGAAGCTAAGATCTTACATTCTCAACTGGCACCATGAAGCAGAGAGTTGGAGCCTGAAATCATGTATGGATCAAACTCTCAGGCTCACCCCTAGTGACATATTTCTTCAGGAGAGCAGCATTTCCTAAATCTTCCTAAATTATACCATGATCTGAGAAGGACTGATTTCTCTGACTTCAAGACTATATGGTAGCATTCTGTTACATGAACCACTTCATGATGGAGAAAAATTTTGTTAGTCTTTAAAAGTCTCAATACATGTGTTGCAAGAATGAATGCTTAGAAGAGAAAAACACGAGAAAAAATTAGTTTAAGTTTTTAATTATATAATGTGTCTTTGTGTGATTATGTGCATGTGTACTCTAGTTCCCAAAAAGGTTAGACCCTGGGAGCTTCTTGTAGCATGAATTACAGGAAGTTTTCAAAAACCTGAGTTTATTCCTGGGAATGAACTTGTCTTAATTGCACAGACATGTTTCTAGCCCTTTAAATATTTTAAAGCCTTTTTTATATCATCTTGGTATCAGGAAATAGAGATGAACTCATACAAGAGGAGAAACATTTTCATGAAAATGACTTTGTGAAGAACTTAGACATCACAATTGTCTTTAAGTTCAAGAAAAAAACTTATTTCTTCATAGCCTTGAAGAAAGCAAATTACACACCATATTCATTCAAGACTGATGGTGGAGATCACTGCATTGTGGTTTCTGGTTTGCAACATTTGAGCTACCTATTAAAGTTTGACAAATCTGTTTAGTTAAATTCAAATTATGGTCCTTATATGTCTCCTGTGGTTTTTGTTTATCTTTGTGTTTTCACTTAGAGCTAGATATTTTTCTGCTGTAATGTATAGAATGGGATGCCCTTCATCTAAGTAGTCCATTGTTTATTTAAATATCAGGCAATGTGTGATCATACTTTTCAAGTAAATGTCTCTATGAAAGGGTGATGGGTTTTTTCCTTTGGTTTTGTTTTTCATATTTTCACAAATTCCCGTAAGATGATGTTTGTTATCCATTCTAGGTTGTATATTAGTAATTAGTCTGGGATATATTTGAACTCATGATCCTCCTGTGTAGAAGCCCAAGGGCAGATGATATACCCCCAACATTTGCTGTTTTGTCAACATATTTTGAAAATGTTAATGTTAAAATGCTTAACAGAAGAGAAACATGTAAGAAATATTAAGTAACTCATGTGTGTATCCAAAGCATCATTTTCATCTCTCTGGAAGAGATATGAGGAGGTAAGATAATCAGCAATCAACTGCATATTTCACAGTGTAACTTGATGTACTATGGCTATGTATATATTATTTGAAGTTCAATACATCTTCATGTCCCCATCAATGATCTATTTGGCCCTTCAATTGGAAGTACAGCCTTCTAAGGAAATTATCCAAAGATGTGAGATAATATAATGTCAATGAGACTTACGTTTTTTTAAAAAAAATTTCTGTTGTGTATATGTATTGTAATTATGGGGTTTTAGGGTATATTAGATATGTGGAGACAGGAGAAAACTTTTAGGGTTCTACTTCGTTTCATATTTATGTGGTGATCAAGATAATGTTACCAGCCATGCACACCACAGATATTTCCCACTAAGTTGTCTCACTAATTCTCAAATAAGATTACTTTAAAAATCACATGACTGAAATATTGTCTTCTTTTCAGATTGTAGACATTTTCATCAAAGTATAGAGTAAGATGGAAAAATGAATAATAAATCCTATTTGCAAATGAAAAAAATAAAAGGAACTAAAATTTATACAGTACATTCCTCCCACCTCTTGCTGAGATGTGCCAGGCCAGTGGGTCTGAAATATAGTTTCACAGATAAATGGGTAATTTCTAAAAACACAGAAAAGGCAAACAGGATCCTGGTGAATAAATGCTTTAATAAAGGTGCTTTCTCTAACGTGAAAGTGAAGCCTGGCTGGGGAACTTCATTCTGGGTTGACTGAATAATAACATTAATTTGGCACAGTGATTTCCATCTGCCCTTTCGAAATAATCTATAATACTGTAGCCAAAAAAGCTCTGTCATAACTTAAAAATCTATGGTAAATTATTCATAAATATTTCTCTGGGGGGCATATCATATAATTTGTAACATAACTGCAAGTCACACCATTTGTTCCTTAATTATAGGCTTAGTTTTACCTAGAGGAGATTTTTATTCAATAAATTTTGTATTTCAATAATTACTTTTACATCAAAAACTAGTTAAACTGCTGCTGACACCACAAGATGAGATGAATAAAAATGAAGTTTTAATGGTGTCAAATTATCCTTTTGAGTGAACTACAAGCTGAGTTACACTTAAAGAAAGTATGCTGTGCACCTCATCACTTCCAGTGTGTCATGTAAATAGGACCACATCACCTGCTGTGAGAATGAATGGAAACTGAATGGCCTTAAGGGACCCTTTGGCTGTCTGTTTAGCACTGATTTGTATGTTTCTAGCAAGCCTCAGCCTTTATCTCCATGAACCATAAAATACTCAGTTTGATTCTATGTATAACTCATACTCTGTATTTTAATACATGCTTGCTGCAAAGCTTATCTTTAGTTATCTGTATCCTGGGTTCACAGCATTTTTTTTTTTTTTTTTGAGCTGAGGATCGAACCCAGGGCCTTGCACTTGCTAGGCAAGTGCTCTACCACTGAGCTAAATCCCAACCCCCACAGCATCTTTTAAAAAGAATCAGGTATTATTTTACTCTTTTCTTAACCATAGAACTTGACTCATCATATTACTGGAGGAAGAGTCATGTAGGTTATTAAAAATGTTGGAAATATTTAACATAGAATTGGATATTTATTTGTGATGCAGGCATGTGACTGTAACGACTTATATTCATCAGAAATACAGTGTTAGATATGTATCTTTCTGTCTGTCTGTCTGTCTGTCTACCTATCTTTCTAATGTTAACCTTGGGCTGCTTTGCCTTTCTCTATTGTTTAATAAATAAATTATTTTAAGAGCAGAGCTGAATTGGATGATAGAATAACACCCTAGTGCCCTTTTTAGAAGATTGCTGTTCTATATACTGACTCTGGTAGGGATTTTCTTTTTGTTTTGTTTTGTTTTTCCCAGTGCTCAAGGCAATTTACCTTTTGCATATCTTTCTGAACTGTTTTTTTAGTTTTTATGCAAATTGCAAAACCTTTTTGGAAAATCAGTCAGCCTCTTTATTTTTGCATGTATTGACTAGGTAAATATTAAATGCCCCTCAAAGAGAACAGAATTTAAGAGAACTCTGAATAACATTTGAAATTGAATTTTTTGTCATCAGTACCCATTTTGACATTTTACCAGTCCATTTAAATTATTTTGCAGGAAAACATTCATCACTATCCAATAGGTTATGTTACTTGGTTATATAAATGAGGTTCCTGCTTCCCTTTACTACAGCATGGGGTGACTTAGTGTGCGCAGTTCAGCCCCAGAGTACACATATGGAAGCCCCACACTAACATTCCACAAGCATTCTGCAAAATCCTGGAGGTGGGGTCTCCAAAGAGTAATAGAAGCATAGATGTGTCTCTAGATGGAGCCAGATCCTGTTCCCATTCCTTAGCAGAGGAAGAGATAGTAACACAAGGTGCTGTGAAGTTTCTACACTTGTGTGAATGGTAAGTCCTCAGGACCCATGACAGGTCTAGATGTGTGTGAGTGCCATGCATGTGGCCTTTCTCTTAGTCTACGGTGCCCTTTGTTGAGGTCAAGAAATCCCATGCCCATCTTTCCAGTACCATGGTTCTTTTTACTTTATTGCCTTCATTTTCACCCCTTAATATACTAATAAGGATTTCTATATGGCTACAAGCCTTTTAGATAAGAATCTAACTAGAAAAAAAGTTACCTTCCCTATCTGGTATTTAGGGCTTGGAAAGATGATTAAGTCCTTTGAGATGTTTCTACTGAGAATGAGACCTATCCACATTTGAAGTGAGTAGATTGTTTTCATGTTCACTTCAGTAACAGCAAGAATTGCCAAAAGAGAGAAAGCAAAAAGTGAATAGACAGAAGAAAGGACAAAGGAATGAGAAGCCAACATAGAATTCATTCTAAAAATTAAGTGACTGCTCTATACCTTGCAGCATTCAAGGCAAGAAAGCAGAGAAAAATGAAAATGAATTTTGGTCAGTATGATACAGTCATTTGTCAGTATTATTGATCAATATGAATTATTATAGCTTGACATAAACTATACTCATTGTTCTTGCGTATCAGTGAGTGCCTTATTCAAATACAGTAGTACTTAACTGTACTTATTTTTTTTAAGATTTATTTATTATGTATACAGTATTCTGCCTGCATGTGTCCCTGCAGGCCAGAAGAGGGCACCAGATCTCATTACCAGTGGTTGTGAGCCACCATGTGGTTGCTGGGAATTGGACTCAGGACCTCTGGAAGAGCAGTCGGTGCTCTTAACCTCTGAGCCATCTCTCCAGCCCCATTTGTACTTATTTTGTATAGAATTTCTATGATTTAGTTAGTTTTGTATGTATCCCCAAAATGAGCATATCAGATGCTTAGTGATGGTAAATGACTTGGCCTAAAGTCATGTGACTGTTACTAAGTACTAATACTGGCATTTGAACTTGGTCTTTCTGGCTATATGTAACACCATTTCTGCTATAGCTAAAAACATGAGAGTGCTTTTCAGGTATCTAATATGGAGCTCCTATTTTACTCTAGATCTTTCTTATATTTATGCATATGAATATTTAAAAATTCTTTCATTTTAGTTTATATATATATATATATATATATATATATATATATATATATATATATATATATATGGTGTTTTGCTTGAATGTACTTCTTCTGTGCCCCTTATGTGTACAATTCCCACAGAAGCCATAAGAGGGTGTCCAAAGCCCTGGAGCTGGAGTTAGAAATAGTCATAGTCATTAGTTTCCTTGTGGGTGTTGAAAACTGCACCTGGGTCCTCTGCAAGAGCAGTAAGTGCTCTTAACCACTGAGCCATCTCTCCAGCCCGATATGTATGTATTTTAAAATACTGTGTGAGCACACTGTTGTCAGTCAGAACAGAACGAACTATGAGCCCCACAATCCCTGGTGAGATATGGTGAGCCTCTGCCTATTCCATGTTGCTGTCCTCTCTTCAAATGGGAAGGAGTTCAGTGGCAGTTTTATTTTTATAAGGCAGGGTTTTCATTTTTCTTCCATGTTTGTGTTATTAACATTTGGACTTGATGGTTCTTTGTGGGACCTGCCTCTGCCTTGTAGATGCTTGGTAGCACTACTGGTCTTAAGCTGCCAGGTGCACATGCCACCATCCAGTGTTACAACCCCAAATGTCTCATTATTATTGCCAAAGGTTACTGACCCAGTACGCCACCACTGCTCTGGTGCATTTATCTCATTATTTTTCATCAATAAAAATATTGGGTGTTGGATATCAAGGTAAGAACTTGAACGATAAGAGAAGAGGTGATAAGTGACTACTGTCTTCCTGTCTCTTTTCTTCCTCCTCCCAAAAGTACTGAAATCCTCTCTTAGTGTCCCCCACCCACTACTACTTCTGGACTCTATCTGCCCTCAGTCCTCCAAAGCCTTTATGGTTAACTTTGGTCAGTTAGTAGCTAGCTCTGCCCTCTGATTTAAAACAAACTTTATTGTCAGAATGAGATCAGACTGTCACACAACACTGCTCTAAAGTCAGTGCAAAGGAACCTTACCGTAAATGCAACCCCGCTGCACAGTTTCTGTCTTGCATGTTAGAGATTTCAAGCCACTAAGGACTTCGCTGCTGTCTTACCCAAACCAGACAGGTGCATTGCTGAGATAACAATCAAGCCCCAACTGGATCCATAGAGCTATCTCTTTGCTCTCTAAGGCAGGTGTTCTCATGACTGCAGCTTTGAATTTTAGATAGCTTCAATGTTCCAAAAGCACTCCCACATGCATATTCAGTCACTGCAGCAGGGAAAGAGAACACAGGGAATCATGCATGCAGTTTTAAATATATCCAGTGGGAAGCGGCACTTGTCACTTAAGCTCATGTATTAACAAAAGCAAGTTGTGTGGGACACACCTAACTTTGAAACAGAGAGAGGACTGGTATTCTGGTAAATATGAGTAATGTGCACCACTAACCTCAGTTAAGTCCTGTATGATGTGACTCGGGAATTTGAAATACAGTATCTATCCCTTCATTCTGGAGAGAAAGTATGTGTGTAGAATAAGCTTATATGTGAATTAGATTATATAAATGTTAAATTATGATACATTCATTATGCTTGATGGTTTGTGAAGTATTTACATTTCTTGGTAGCATTTACATGTAAGAATAGATTTTTTTATTAATGGCTATGATAAGCTTCATTTTTTTGTTCTTTCCATGTCTTTTGATAAGATTTCATTATCCTTTTGGGTTAAATATATTTTTCATTGTCCTAGAGTTTGATCTTATCTTTTACACCAGAATCATTTTCTTTCTGTTACTTTTCTTGATGTCTGTTGCAAGTACAAAGAAAACTCTTATTTGTTTTTTCTTCACCTACATATCTTAATCTGAATGATTTAAGGAATTCACATATTTTATATCATTGAGTCTCTAGGGAAGCATTTCTCAAGATTCAAAATTTGAATAAGCAACATCACCCAGGAAATTGTTGAGTATCGAAAGTTTTCAACTTAGAGCTACAGAGTGAGAAAATGAGCGTGATGCTCAGCCTTGAGCAATTTTAGACATTGAATCAAACCTGATAAAATAATGGCAATAGTCTGTCTGTCTGTCTGTTTTATTCTCCTCTCTCCTGATAGCTGATATTTTTAAAGAAAACTGATACTACCCTCTCCCTTTAAGTCAGGGTTCTATTGCTGTGAAGAGACACCATGACCACAGCAACCATTATAAAGGAAAACATTTAATTGGGCTGGCTTACTGTTTTCTTTTAAATTTTTATTTTAATACTACAAAATAAAATATAAGATAAATACCTGAGGTGGGTCACTCGCTGCTGCAGAAAAACCCCACCACTACTGCTTCCTGGCTCGTAAAAGCCCACCCCCTCTTTTGGTCATGTTCATCCCCAATGTAAACCCTGCTCCTTTGACCAAAACACTCTTCTTAATTGGATAGAGGACTGGTGACAGAATTCCCATGGCATTTCCCCCTTTTTGTCCAATTAAGTGGGAAAGGTTCTAACTCTAACATAGTGAAACTATATACAATAAAAATTATTATCAGTTATTGTCCAAATAGAAAGGAAAGGTAGTAACCTTAAAAAAATGAAACTACATACAACAAGAATAATTATCAAGTAAAAAAATACATTCTCAATGTCTAATCCATAAGTAACTGGCAAATTTATAAAGATTACTCCATTAACCATCCTCTTCTGAAGAGTTCAAAATTTTGTACCTAATTTTTTCCCAGATTTGGGAGAACTGTAACTGTCTAGTCTTTAACCCAATCAAAGACTTAGGAAAGAAATAATACTACCTGAGTAAGCAGGAAGTGCAAACAAGCAACTTTAAAAAGTATGATAAATGACAGAAATAGCTGGCTGCCTGAGCAGTCACCAAATGTTCCTCTGAAACATTGAGGCATCCACTTTTGGCCTGCTGGCCTAGAATATCTGATAGACTCTTTTAGAAGCAAGACATTTTGGAGTACCGTCCCCCACTGTCTTGGCAAATTTCAACAGTTGCCTTTCTTTGTGTCCTGTTTGTCCATTTTGGACAGCATACTGTCATTGGTCAAGGCAAGGGCAGTTTCTTGCCTTAATGGGTAGCTTATGCCACAAAGAAAACAAACTCTATATGGAGTTTCTTTGATGACCATCATCCTCTTTTGAAGTAGGTCAGTGCTACCAGGACCAGGCATTGAGAAAAGTATAAGTTATTAAAATGTTTCAAGTGCTATACTCTGTAGGTTTGAAGATTACCTATCTATCTGAAATATATCTCTGTATACCTAGAAAACGTAACTAATATCATAAGGCCGATCGATATGGGTTACTATTAACCTGTATTTCTTTATTATCCTAAGTAGTTTTTAGTGACTGAAACTTCACATTGTGAAATTTGACAAGCTGTATAGGTATGAGCTATATAGGTAATACCTTAAGCAAAAATAGAAGCAAATATACAGTATAAGGACAGTAACCTTAAATTTTTATCGATATACAAAAATCCATACCAATGTAAAATATGTAAGACTAGTATTTGCTTTTTTAAAAAAGTAGATTCAATAGTCTTCCTCTTTATCCTTTCATATCTATCCCCCTTTTGTGTTGACCATATCCAATAACCAGCCCCCCCCCCATCCACACATACATGATGACAAATATCCATAACCCAGTGAAAGACCAAAAACCATCCATCCTGCTTCTTGGAATTGTGAGTGTCATGTTTTTAAAATTACTTCCTGTAGTCTAGGTGGGGAGTGGGTGATTGCATCTCTAGGGGACCCTGAGAAAACAGAAACAATTGCCACATCCTGGAAGAGCTAGTTGCATGATTTGAGAGTAGTGCGCGAGGGTGGATCATCCCAGCTAGCCACCTTGGAATTGTCCCGAGCAGTTTGTAGTCCAAAGATGATCTTTGGATAATGTTTATCAGCTTAGTGGCATTGTCACAGTCCAGGTAGAGTCATCTTTGTGGGGTCCCATTATCCTTTTTGAGACTTCAGACATTGTTGTTAGGAATGTTTATCATTCACTGTAGAAAACTTAAAGATACTAAATGCTATATGCTGTAAATCTCAGGGAGGGTACAGCACCATGATATATTAAATATATCTTGTATATCCAGGCTTAATTCCTAAGTATGTTTGAATTCAAGCCTGAAATCATGTAAAGGAAGCTATATGAAACCTAAGGTTATCATTAGTTAGTACTTTATAGTATCATTAATATAAAAACAAATTTCAAATTTTGAGACAGTACTTATACCTTCAAAAACGTTTTAAGGATTCAAAATAAATTAGAGGGGTATGAGATTATTGACAATAGAATAGTCCCTAGATTTTGGTTTTCTTCTGTTCCATAACAGGTGGCTATTTTGATACGGGACAGAAACTTTGAATTTTCTTTTAACAAACATGGTTGGGTTTAGAGAAGGAGAGAGAGCCACATTCCAACTCCAAAGCCAGCTTTGGTTTTTAATTGAATCAAGACTACATAAAGACCAGCTGTTTAACATGTCTGTAGAGACCAGCAAAAATAGACATTTTGAAAGGTATGTGAAATTTTAGCCTGTAGGAAGTATTCTATATCATTAGGCAAGATTACTCCTTTTCTTGGTATTTTTTTTCTGGAAGAATCTTACCTTTTTTTAATGATTCATTTGTTCAAAGGTCTTTAGATTCCTCAATTAGATATTTTCATTTTTCTGGAAAGACAAAAACAAAACCCTGCCATTATTCCAATTTGGTGAGTTTTCCCTTTCATCAGATTGAATCACCACATTGATTATCACCTCTCCTAATCAAGAGGTCTCTTCTGTTCAAATTGAATCAATTTTGATGACATCCATGACTTTTCTACTCCTGTGAAAACAAAAGCAAAACCTTTCCCCCAATGTGACACATATCCTGGTTTCCATTCTGAAGTCAGCATATCTTTAAAGTATATCAGCTGATTTAGTTCAGTTTTTTTTTCCTATTATCCATCCATTGTCTTTCTGTAGCTGTTGTTCCCTTTTCATTAGCATTTGGTCAATAAAGTATTGTGCAATCTATCTTTAAGGGTTATTATTACCCTTTTTTTTTCTTAAAAAAAAAAAAAAATTAAGCCTTTCTTTTAAAGTGCAATTAGATCTGTCTATAACAGCTTGTCCTGAAGGATTGTGTGGTATACCTGTAATATGTTTTATGTTGTGACATGCAAAAACCTGTTTAATTGTACTAGAGACATATGCTGGAGCATTGCCAGTCTTGTATAGGTATTCCCATGATGGTCATAACTTCTAATAGATGTATAATTACAGAATCTACCTTTCCGAACTCAAAGCAGTTGCACATTGAAATTCTGGATACTTATATATGGTATGGTGTACATATTTTAATTTTCCATATTCTGCAAAATGAAACACATCTTTTTGCCAAATTTCATTTCTTTGAATACCCTTTGGCTTAATTCCTTAAGGTAGTGGAGTTTGGTTATACAAAGAACAAGTAGGACATTTCCTTGGTTGGTTGCCAAGTGATAGTTTGTTTTTCAAACCCTTGCTATTAACATGGTGTTTCCTAGGAAATTCTGAGGCTTCCAGTACATATCCTACTAATATCTGATCAATTTCATCATTCCCTTGTGATAGAGGACCTGGTAGACCTGTATGGGATCTGATATGTGAATATCTGATATTTATATATGGATGATTCCTATTCCTAATTATTTCCTGTAATTGTATAAATAACAAAATTAATTCTGAATCATCAGTAATAAGTTCAGCGGTTTGGAGATGTAAAAAAACCTCTTTCTGCATATTGAGAGTCAGGAAATATATTAAGAGGTTCTGAAAAATCTAATAATACCATGAGAATAGCATATAATTCTGACTTTTGAACAGAATCATAAGGGCTTTGAGCCACTTTACTTAAATTTTCTGATTTATAGCCTGCTTTTCCTGATTTATTTGCATCAGTATAGAATGTAGGGGCTCTAGATATTGATGTTCCCTGCACAATGTGAGAAAAGACCCAATTGGTTCTTATTATAAATTGAAGTCTCTTACTGTTGGGATATCACTTGCCATTCTGTCCTAAAAAACTACTCTAAGCTCTTTGCCAATGTTCATTTTCAGTCCATAATAAGAAAATTTCATCACTTGTAAAAGGTACTACAACTTCTGTTGGGTCCATTCCTGCTAATTCATGAAGTCTTAATTTTCCTTTCAATATCAATTCAGAAACTTAAAAAAATAGTATTGTCGCTTACACCCTTAAGAAATGCAGCTTTCCCTCATCAGATTAAAAGATCGATTGTTCTTCATTAATACATATTGTATGCAGATCCTGGGAACTCAAGTTGGAGCAGTAGTAACTGTTGATCCCATTCATTCTTTTAGAATTCTACCAAACATCTGGCTGGGTAGCTGCCCTCGCCAACTAGAACATGTGACCATCAAACTGAAGCATGAATTAGGAATTACAGCTGTCATGAATTTCCAGACCGAATGGGATATCATCCAGAATTCTTCAGGCTGTAACCGCTACCCTGAACCCATGACTCCAGACACCATGATGAAGCTGTACAAGGAAGAAGGCTTGGCCTACATCTGGATGCCCACACCAGACATGAGCACTGAGGGTGAGGGTCAGAAGAAGCAGTCTAGTTCTTTGCTAGACTTGTTTCAGAGACACACTTATTGTCTGTCTTTCAGTCATCTGTAATTGAATGTCTTAAATATTAATTATAAAAATGGAATTACGGACTGGAGAGATGGCTCAGAGGTTAAGAGCACTGGCTGATCTTCCAGAGGTCCCGAGTTCAATTCCCAGCACCCACATGGTGGCTCACAAACATCTATAATGAGATCTGGTGCCATTCTGGTATGCAGGCATGCATGCAGATAGAGCACTTTATACATGATAAATAAATAAATCTTTAAAAGAATGGAATTAATTCAAGGATTTGGAGTTAATATGTCTTTAGATACTTAGACAGGATTTTGTTTAACATGACTTATTTAATTTTTTTATACTATGTATATTAAATATATACTTTATCATATATGTATGATTATATATACATACATATATATTTATTTATTATTTATCTACTGTGTGTGTGGTATTATGCTGGTGTCAGGGAACAAGGCGTGTATAGTCCTTGAGGGATGGCAAGTGTTAATGGAAAGAACAAAAATAGGAGTTTGGAAACATAATGGGTAGGTTTTAAAGGATCACAGCGATTCTGCAGAGCTTGAGTGGATGGTCTAGAAATGCTTTTGAGGAAGTGGTGTTTGAGGTCATATCAAGGCAGTAACTGGTGAAAGGACAAGGTGGGAGAGAATGCAGGAAGGAGTGATTTCAAGAACCCTTGTGTCAGGAGAGGATGTGGCATGTTACGAACTGAGAGACCAGTGTGGCTGAGGAACTGAAGATGTGGAGGTACCACCAGCATTTGGGCTACAGTAAGAACGTCATACTGCTAGAGAACGGCTACAGAGGGGGAAGGATGAGAAACTGAGAAATGCCAAGGTTCTTCTTGCTTTAGCATTTCCATCAAAAACCTACTTCCATGGCAGCGTGGACAGCTTGGAGCTGTGTCTGGCAATCCAGTGAGGTGGGTGCAGTAAGACGGGTGATAATGTGAGAGATGAGGCGTGGGGAGGATGGTAGAGAGTCATCACAGAACGATCAAGCACTAGAGAGCAATCTTTATGAATGGGTTACCATGGTTGGCTGCTGCTTGGGAAGCTGAGACAAATAATTCACAGTTGTGGCATAAGTAGATGCAGTAAGGCAAATTCAAAACAAATTATAGTTTTTTTTGGGGGGGGGTGGAGTGGACAGTGAATAATACGATGTGCCCTGGGGGTTATGGCTTCCTTCTGAAGAGGGCAGGTAAGCAGGCTACATGAATTCTATGGCATTTGAAGCGGGCCTGGTGTGGACAGAGAGAGCGCAATGTGGGTGCAATAAGGGACATAGACAAAGGCACAGAAGGTTGGAGTTCTAGCAGAGCCATATATACAGATGATATAGACAGTTGCTGAGAAGTAGGGGTAACTTCAGGTAAGAGAACCACATCCTGTTGACAGTATTAACAATGTGTCAGCAGAGGGCAGCAGAGAGCTGTAGAGAGTGCATCGGTTTGGGGAGGGAAGTGATGCTCTTCTGGGTAAAGAATGGCAGTGAAGCCTAGCTCAGAAGCCAGAAAACATCTCTCCCCACAGCTTTCTCTGTACCAGGTATGCTATGCCTCCAGCCCACTCGTGATTGACATCCTTTAACTCATCAAGTTCTCAGAAGGTGCTAGGTAGACATTGTAGACATTGTAGTCACCTCCGTTTTGCAGAGGAAGAGGCAAGTGCAAAAGGTTGTGTGTAGTGGGACCAGGTCTTCAGACTGGAAAGAGTCATGCCACAACCAGGTTTTGAGGGTGGCAGTCTGACTCACAGCACTCCTCCCCAAGACAGGCTGTGAAGCAACAACTATGTATTTCTTTGTACACCGAAGGCAGAGTATACAGATGGACATGGTTTCAATGCCTTGTGTTCATGATTAGCTAGAGTTATGCAGAGCTGAGAATTGAGGGTCATAGCTTATCTCCCCAACAACCAGTGGTCTGTAAAGAAGAACACCTTGAGGACCGTAGGAAACCAGTGTCACTGGCCACCTTTGGCCCTTCAAAGACATCAGCTGATCTTCCAGACCAGACAGTATCCCCTCTGTAGATTTGAACTATACCATCATTAAAGAGAGGTATAATTTATGTTCCATGAGGTGGGGAGAGATATTGGCACTTTGGTCTTCTAATCATGTGAATCTTGGCTTAGTTTAAGAGCTCTGCCTTTTCTCAAGACTAACCCCCAAACTAAATGGAATTCGCATCAGCTGAAAACAAGCAGGATTTGCTCTGCACAGATGGATTCTCTGGTTTTTAAACAGACACAGATTTGTTGGGACCCTGGTAGCCCACACAGAGACTTTGATTTGGCCTCTGTGGTTCTAATTTCACAGCATTGTTGCCCATCAGGGTAAATATGAGGGCAACGGGCAGGGAGCCATTGAGCTATTAATTCTAACTGCCGCTCACCCTTCTGCATCCTATGCTCAGCTAAATGAAGTGTCTGCTGACAAATATGCATTTTGTTCAGTAGTTTGGAGTCTATCCACTAGGACCCATTGGAGTTGTATTTGAAGCATTTTGGGGGTGTCACCGGGTCACCTGGTTACTGTGTCTAAGGCCAGCTCCCATGTAGAGCTAGCACAGCAACAGGGTGAGAGCAAGAAGCACCCTCTGGCACCACCACCTGCAGCAGGACAAACCGACACTGAATAGAGGGTTCCTTTGGTTCAGTTGACCTTGGAGAAGTGATCAAAGAGTTAACTCTTCCTGAGTGCCAGGGTGACTGTCTACCAGCAGATTAATCTATGGAGTTTACAGTTATAGACCAATGCACATACAGACTAATCCACCGGGATATTTTTAGAACTCCAGGGGGAGGGATGGGATCTGTCTGGAAGCATTGTGAGCTGCTGTGCACTGCCGTCAGGTTAAGTCTGCAAAGGAGAGTGTGTTAGACTCAATTGTCACAGACCTGCTGCAATCAATTGTCCTGCCCATTCTCCCTGTTGTACATTTTGTCATATAAGGCTCAGACATCATCCTCTTTTCATTTCTTCTTTTGTAAAATGTGGTTTGTCTCTTTCACCTGGGAAATGAAAAATCTCCGAATTCCAGTACTTACCTTGGTGACATAAAGTGCATTTGCTCATTAGAACTCCCTTCTCAGGGGAAGTCAGACTCAGGGTTGATCCCTGTTCCAGGAACAGCCTCTTCCCTTCCCGTGAGCTGTAAGATTCCGGCTGTTGTTTTGTTATCTCAGCCTCTGTCAGTCATGCTCTCATCTAGCAGGCTGAATTCATCTCTTTCTTTATGCAGAGACACTGACCATGGGACCAGAAGCTGGGCAAGCTGGAGCTTTCTGGGCATTGAGTAGCTTGGAATATGGGCAGGTTAATTCCTGTATTAGATAGACACTCAAGGGTGGGAATCTCTACTAACTAGATTATTATTATAGTAGACTGTAGGATTAGTCACAAGTTTTTTTTTAAACAGTTTATTAATTCATAAAATTAATTTTTGAGAATTAAAATTTCATAAAATGAAAGTTTAATAAAATATCTTGATCAGACTCACCCTGACTCCTCCCTGTAATTCCTCTCAGATCCACCTGCATGCACACCTTCACCTTCTTCTACCCTTCCCACATTGTATTCTCTTTTGTTTATTTTGTGAATAACTCACGGGGTCTGTTTTTTGCTGACCATATGGTGCGGGGCCATCCTCTGCAGCCTGGTCAACCTACAGGAGACACACTTGTGAAGAACTGACTCTGCCTAGAAGCTGTCATGGTCCCAGAGCTCCTCAGTTAGCGATGGGAGTTCTTTAAGTTTCTAGTGAAGGATGTTACAGATAAGATGGACTCTCATCTATACTATAGCTCAAAGGTGGAAAACAAGACTGTCTAAGTAAAATGACCATGTGTACAGTTATATATTGCCTCCCTACCCCAGGGTAAGAAAGGAAAGATGTGCATGTATGGTGTGGATTTCTTTCTTGGTCAACTGTAGACAAAGCAAAGCATCCTCCAGGGGTTTCTGACCTCCCTTATTTCAGGTCCTAAGGTGTCAGGTGCTAAAAATGTCTTCATTTTTTTTTTTTTAATAACCTTGGCTTGTTCAACATATACTTCCCTTTCAGGAAGTGTTTAGTCATCCCAGACTTAGATTAGCCTGTAGCAGGTTTGGAACACCAGGTAGAACAAAGAAGTCTCATGGTGTCTCAGATCAAACAAGCAGTGCTGCTTTGCTGTTGTTCCTTGTTTGGTTAGTGAGGTATTTAATGATTGTTGAGTGAGCATCTACTCACTCCCAATGCTTGTTTTAAATTCCAAGAGGAGAAACACAGATGGTGGAGCGTTTTGGTTGACCTACATAAGGTTTGTAATTTTTTTCAATTTAGTTAGCAACATTTAAAAGCTAGAATATTTTCCATAAAAAAAAAAAAGAATCTGGGAGCTGGGGAGATGGCTAGTGGTTAAAAGCACATGTTGCTCCTGTAGAGCACTCTTATTTGGTTCCCAGCACCCACATAGTAGCTCACAATAGTCAGTCTGTACCTCCTGTTTCAGGGGATCTGACACTCTCTTCTGGCTTCCACAGGTACAAGGTATGAATAGGGTACACATATAAACCTGGAAGCAAATGCTCGTGAACGTAAGTTAACAAGTAAATCTTTAGAAAAAGAATCTGATGATTTTTTTACCTTACTGTTTTAAGGCTGGAAACTTATCAAATTAAGTTTCATGCAAAACACACACACACACACACACACACACACACACACACCCTCCCAAAATGCCATTGAGTTAGGTGTTTTTTTTTTTTTTGTTGTTGTTGTTGTTTTCATCTATGACTCAGCATGAAGCCTGTCCTTACATATGGTTTGTATACCCAGTGAGACTCCACTGAAGAAAACTAATTTTTCCCATGGAAGCAGTTATCAGTTGGAGATCTGGGTTAGGGATGTGGCATGCATCCACTCTTCCTCTCAGAACGGGGACGGTGTCTGGGCTAGACCTGTGGAGGCCCTATGCCACAGTCTATATGATTTCCTATGTATGTCAGTTCTAGAAGACATTGTTTCTTTGGTGTTTTCCACCCTCACTGACTCTTACAATCTTCCTACCTCCTTTTCCACAGAGTTCCCTAAGCCCTGGAGGAAGGGATTTGATGAAGACATCCTATTTTGGACTGAATGTTTCAAGGTCTCTCACAGGATACAGTTATGAGTCTCTGCATTCATTCCCATCTGTTGCAGAAGGGAGCTTCCCTGATAATGGCTGAGCAAAGACACTGATCTATGAGTCTAGAGGAATGTCAGTGGGAATCATTTTATTGCTACATTCTTTAGCAGAAGAACGGTATTTTGTTTTCCCTCAGTCTGTGACCCCTGTAGTCTTAGGTCCTTGACCACCCAAGTAGTGTTGGGCATGGGTTCCATGTCATGGAGTGGGCTTTAAATCCAATTAGATAGCTATTGGTGACTCCCACAACTTCTGTACCACTACTACACCAGCGCATCTTGCAGGCAGAGCACCATTGTAGATCCCAGGGTTTGTAGCTGGGTTGGTCTTTACCTTTCTCCTCTGGTAGCCTGATAAGTGTCTTCTAGTACCGTGAACACTAGTCAGGAGGGGTGAAGGCTTTAGTTAGGCACCACGTGGACTTCTCTGTCTTCAATGAGTTGTGTCTTCATCAATAGGGCCTTACTAGCAGCTTGTAGAGAGTAACCAATAGCCTTGGTAATAGATTGGGTTGTTTGTGGGTTTTAATGGAGCCCCTTTGGCCAGCAATTCAATTATATGTAACCCATTCTTGGCATTGGCAGTTTCCTTTGCTGGTAAGAAATGTCTAGTTGGGGCTTTTTACTTGATAATTCCATTTAGATTTCCTTCAAATATGTATATATTTTAAGAAGCTTCTACTGTACTGTCCATTTCCAAATGTCCCCTCAAATGGCCCTTAGAGTTAGTTCTCCCTCCCTGGGCCTCCTTTATCCCCTTCCTCTCTTCCCTCCCCCTCCATCAAAGATCTCTATTCTATTTTCCCTCCCCAGGGAGGTCCTTCCTCTACACCTAACCTCTGTGGTTATACAGATTGTGGCCTGTTTATCAAAGCCTTAAGAGCTAACATCCACATATAAGAGAGTATGTACCATATTTGTCTTTTTGGGTCTGGGTTGCCTCACTCAGGATGATTTTTTTTTCTAACTCCTTCCACTTACCAATGAATTTTATAATTTTATTCTTTTTTAACAGCTGAGTAATATGTTGTATAAATGTACCACATTTTCTTTATCTAGTCACTCAATGGCCAACATCTAGGCTGTTTCTGGTTTTTGTCTACTATAAATAGTGCAGCCATGAACACAATTGAGCAAATGCCTCTCTAATAGAATGGAGAGTCCTTTGAGTATATGCCCAAGGGTGGTGTAGCTGGATCCTAGGTTCGGTCTGTTCCCAGCTTTCTGAGGAACCATCACTGATTCCATAGCAGGTGTACAGTGTTCTTGCTTCTTGAATGATCTCCTGCAGATGGAAAGGAAAGGGGAAGCGTGTTATATCACCTAGGCTCTTGGATCAGAGCTCCCCTTTTGGAACATCTGTCTTCAGAGTCCATCTGGATTGGGTCTGTGGAAGACATAGTCTGGCAGATTGGTCAGCTGAGGTTCTGAGCCCTACAACTCCCACTGCAAACAGCCACTCTGGTCTCTCTGTAGATTGGACATTTGATTTAAAAAGTATATTTAAGATATTCCTATTCAACTCCTGCTCTGGCAACTATTACAAGGAACTTGTCCAAGGGGACTAGCGGTGGCAGAACAGAAAGAAGCCATGGTCCCTAGAATTATCAGGGGGATTCTTTTCACGCCAGAAGCTGCTCGCAGACTTCACTGTGATGGAGCAGATCACACCCTTCTTTGCATAGTCACTCTAGCATACCCTGGATGTTTGCCGCCTCCGATCCCTTCAGACACATGGTGGATCCAGCACAACCCTGTTACTAAGATTGCCAGGGGCAACCCACTGGCCCATGTGATGCTCTGAATATGAAGTGGTTCTGGGAGGGGCCGCTGTGTAACTGTGTGGCAGGCTACTCAGCTGAAACCAGAGGTACAGATTGAGTGAAATTAACATCTGTGCCTCTGTGGAACATCAGGGGAGCTGGTGTGTGCCTAATGTAGATGTTTTTAGGGACTGGTATCAGGGGGAGGGAGAGGGGGAGGGAGGGAAGGAAGAAGGAGGGAGGGAGAGAGAGGGAGAGGTCTGTCAGTTTGAGAGGTTGCCCTGTGTGCCCGCTCATACTCATTTTCGTGAACACATTTCAAAACTGGTGGGTGGTGCCTATAGCTTTCCATCTCTTACTGAGAGGGGCTGACAGAAGTCAGGCAGGAAGACTGGAATATTGTCATGGCTTTGCTGCAAGTTGCTTCTGTCTCAGGGCATGATAAGCCCAAAGTTAGGTAGGTGACTGAGGGGACCTTGGAGCCATGGTGAGCTCCTGTGAAAACTCCACCTTCCAAGGCACTGGCTCCTGATTCCAAGGTTCTGACTTGGTCTCTTCATGGAGTTAGCTCTTCTGAAGAGGATGCCCCAGGAGTGAAAGCCCCGGGGAGAAGTCTAGGCTTCTGTGAAGATCTGCAGGCGAGGGATGAGCTGCTCACCTCTTCAGTCACCCAACAGGAACTACAATATGGACATGAGATAGATGTTCTCTGTAGTCCTGAGAGATCCTCCTGGGGCCATTGTGTCCTTCTCTGTGATGTACAGAGAAACTAGAGAATGCCAGTTTGTAAGTGTATCGTTAAAGTCCAGTAATTCTGGGTAGTCGCCCTCTTCCATTCTCTTCTGAAGTAGTTTGTCATGATCCTGTCCACCAAAATACTAGGTGGATAAACAATCTCACTAAATATCTCTGTAGCAAGAACCTTGTGATCAGAAAGAATGGTCAGCTCAGAGTTCAGAGGCTGGTGATTGGTTTCTCCTCTGCCCAGCAGGACGCAGGAGCTGTTGGGGCACAGCATGCTTCTCAGGATGAGGAGACATTTGATCATCAGAACAGCAGCCAAAAGGGCAGTAGCAACTATGATCACAACTCTCCAGTAACACAGAAAGAAATCAAATCTGTGTCAATATTCACTGTATTGTGGGGGCATAAATGATTGGGTATCCCACATGACCAACTGTAAGTTAGCCACTCAAGTACTTGAATGAAAATCAGCATATTAAACTCTGTGGTAAATTCCATTTGTCTAATCAGTGAGTACAACTGAGTCGCTAACCAGTGTGAACTAATTACGTGCTTTCCATTTGCCGGGAAGGTCCCTTAGGAGTAAGAGATTGAGGGAGTCAGGATTTATCAAGTTTTCTTTGAAACCCTCTGAAACCACTGCTGAATCTCTGTAAACGCTTCTGAAAAGATGTTAAAATCCTTTCTTCTGGCCCCTGTCCCCCCAAAACGTGGTAGTTAACGTTGTAGAGAAATTCGCATCAATGGCGAAGCTGCTCAAAAAGCATTAACATCCCTGGAATAGTTGGAGTCAAGTTCAGGTTCAGAACTGACTGTTGCCTCTGGGGTGTTCTCTCCACCTTGGTATTCTCAGGTACTAAATTTGTTTCAATTTTTTCAAAGAAGACAATAAATGAAGCAAACGGTCACACCCCGTCTCCCCCGAGCTCAGGTTTCTGCTGCAGTGAACTGGTCGCAATACCAGCCGTGACATGACAGCTTCTCCATCCTCATAGGTTCTGTGCTTTCTCTCTCTAGGCCGAGTGCAAATGCTGCCGCAGGCTGTGTGCCTCCTGCACGCCCTCCTGGAGAATGGACACACCGTGTATGTGCACTGCAACGCTGGGGTAGGCCGCTCCACAGCTGCAGTGTGCGGCTGGCTCCACTACGTGATTGGCTGGAGTCTGCGGAAGGTGCAGTACTTCGTCATGGCCAAGAGGCCTGCAGTCTACATTGATGAAGATGCCTTGGGCCAGGCACAGGAAGACTTCTTTCAGAAGTTTGGGAAGATTCACTCTTCCATATGCAGCTTATAGGTGACCAACTTGCCTCTCCTAGTTGTCTTAATAAGGAACCAGGGGTGCGGTTAGTGGAAAGCCTATAGACAAAGACCCCATCGGAACTGAGGGGACTGTCGCCCTCAGGACACCTGGGCATACCTTCTGTTACAGCTTGGTAGGGCTTACCTTTGAAATATTTTTACAGAGGAAACTGCATGCAAATGAGAAAAATTCAAAGTCAACTGGGCAGTGCAATGTATGCCCACAGTTGCTGCTGCCACGGGCCAGGGCCTTTGCTTTCAGGCGCTGCATAGACTGTTATGGATTTGTGATGCTTTGGCATGCAGAAGACAAGAGAGTGGTTTGTGGATTTTATCATTACTGTGAGTGTCTCACACACACACACACACACACACACACACACGTGCACAAACACATACAACATTTTACTGAACTCAGATTATAATCATTTGCCAGTGGAAGGGAAAAGTATATAAACCTGAATGTGACGCAGAAAGAGCTCACCATGGGCATAAAACAACAGTTTTCTATAATTTTCTTTATTCAATTTCATAGTTGTCAGCATCTCTGAGACACCTTATTTTCCTCTCTTCCTCACATGACAGCAGAAGTCTTCAGCCCTCTGTTTCTTCTGGCTTTCTAATTGCTATTTTTCCCTTCAAGACAGTGTTTGTACTACTCACTTCAGTATAACATAACACACAAAGGTCAGTCTTTAACTCATGGTGATCTTTCTGCCTCAGTCTCCCAAGAACTGAGATTATGGTGGATGATTCCATACTCAGTAACACCATTTTTCAATTGAGTCTTTCTGAGCATAGTTGACTTGCCCAAGTTTCATGGTAAGTAGGAACAAGATGAAGTTTGTAATTAAGTTTATTTGGCTCGGCGCTGCTTTCACTGTGATTAGTTTTTCAGCAGACTGTCATGGATGTAGCTTTGTCTCTCTCAGGTCACTACCCTGCAGTTGTTTTTACAGTGAGAAATGGGACAATGTTTTGATCAGCTCCCAAAGAATTTAGGAAAACCATTTTATTGTCTTCAACCTCCTTTAAGCTGTGGTGTGTGATCTCAAGGTCATGAGTGGAAGGATCCTGAGGAGGCTATGTCCAGAGATCAGTGTTGGGCAGCTAGGGGCTGACCCTGGCTTAGTACTCAATTCAGTATGACACACATTGCTGTTCCTCCCAGACATGTGGTTTATTCCATTAGGTTTTATCAGAAGTACAAATATCAGCAAAATTTTGCCTCCCAAGATATAAAATCTAGAAACAGATCTGTGTTCTATCCTCAGGAAGACAGTCCCCAACTACAACTGACATATTAGGGCTCAGAAGGGGACTTATATTTAGTTGAGTGCCACTGTGTGCTAGTTGATTTCCTATGTCTAATGCCAACACAGTTCACTCTGGGAAGGGTTATTGTGTTTGTTTAGATGGGGAAGTGAGGCCCAGAGAGACAAAAATATGAAAATATGTATCGACTGTCATTGTCATCGACGGAGGCCATGAGATGAGATGCAAAGCTAGGTCTCTCAGATTCCATACTGTCAAAAGTTAAAGTGATATTTAAATGTGTTTCTCTTCCTTATTTTTGAGATGTGTGTTAATAGATGGTAGAGATGGTGATTTGGGAGGCAGAGGGAACAAGAAGGCCACAGCTTGAGTTCCAGTAGTGTTCAGATTAAGGAGAGATATCTCAGAATGAAGGAGAGAGAGAGAGAGAGAGAGAGAGAGAGAGAGAGAGAGAGAGAGAGAGAGAGAGAGAGAGGTTTCAACATGACAGTAAGACACCTAGGGGAGGTAGCATTTGTTTTAGATAGAGTACCCTACATGAAACATTTCTCCTACAGTTACAAAGTTAAGTCTATAAACCTGCATTGAGGGATACTCAGCCTCTCCTACAAAATATAGCTAGCTGCAGCACTTTTGTCTAAGAACCAATTTATAATCACAATGTATTAGGTAAAATTTAATTTTTAAATGGGATATTTTAAATGAATATAATGGTGTGTGTGTGTGTGTGTGTGTGTGTGTGTGTGTGTGTGTGTGTGTGACTTAATGTCTTAAGAAATACAGCTGTACAAATTCTACTGTACTGTGGACTTTTCCAGGTGGCTTTTTAATCTATGGCTCTGATGAAATTGTTTGGAACCACAGATGAACATTTTAGAATGACCCCACTTGCCCTCAGTGAGTGGGTTGTCTAATGTGTCTCAAAAATCACCTGGGAGTTTTGCTAAATAAAAGCATAAAAAAAGACTTTTGTGCCACAGAATTGTTTAATGCTGTCAACTTACTCTAAATTCTAGAAAAACACATTTTTTTTTTATTTGTAAAAAGGGCATTGGGTCACCAAATTGCTTTTTCCTCTTTGTTCTTGCTCACTGGCTGACAGACGTCTGAGATGGAAGCACCAGAGAGAAGTGAAGGTGACACCCAGGAATGTTTAGGAGAAGACCACGGAAGATTCTGTCTCAAGTGACTTATTGAACACTTTTTTTGGGGGGTGTGGATATGTGTGGAGTGTTGGAATGGAACCGAGGGCCTCACAAATGCTAAAGTACTCTGAACACTGAACTATACCTCCAGATCAACAAAATTTTACTCAAAGGATTCTCATAGAAAATCCTAAGAAGATCTCATGCTTGGTTAAGGAGCACTAAGGTACCAAGATACCGTTACTGTCTTTTAGACTCCAAACATGCCTTATTTTAATTTGTGGGCCAAAATTGATAAAAAGAAAAAATTAACAAAACATAAAATAATATATGTATTCTCTTTGTCCACTAGGCTTGTCCTAAAAAAAAAAATGTTGAAAGTGTTTGGGGATGAGAAGGAAATAATGAAATGAGACTCAAAAGTGAACTCGATGGGAATTGGAACTTTCCATACGCTGTGCAACAGAGGCAAGATAGAAAGTTAAAATCAAAATTCCCTTTAAAGGTAATCAAATGCAGTCCCTTTAGAGGAGAAAGAGCCAAAACACCAAATTATAATGCAAAGTGTTGTAACTGAGAACAAGAGGTGACGGGTGAGTCAGGAACACAGGTAAGTGATTATGCTGTGGAGGATTAGAGAAGACTTAGTGCAGACGAGATCCAACAGTATAGAGAGGAAGACTTGATGGAAGGATTAATGAAAAGTGGGGTAAGCAGAAGGAACAACGAAATGCACAAAAGCAAAGCTAAGTCAGATTCCTGTCTTCGTTTCTATTGGTGTGGAGAGACAGCATGGCCAAGGCAGTGGCTTCAGAGGGTTAGGCTCCATGACCCTCATGGTGGGAAGCATGGCAGACAAGGTGCTGGAGTAGTTGCTGAGAGCTTGTATCTGAAAATTGGAGGCTGAGAGAGCAAGAGCGAGAACGAGAGCGAGAGGGAACCCCAGTTATACATCTCCTCCAACAAGGCCACATCTGCTAATTCTTCCCAAGCAGTTCTACCAACTGGGAACCCAATATTCAAATATATGCATCTATGGGGACATTCCCATTCACATCACCACAGTTTCTAAAAAGGAGGGAGGAGGGTGCTTTCAGAAGGAGTCAAGAAGATGATGCAACAATGGAAGTGAATGGAGAGCCAAGTTCTGTGCCCAAGAGACCAGCTAAGCACGCAGCTACTTCTCTGAGGCAGAAGATCCCATTTAGAAGAAGCAGCACTAAGTAATGTTTCAAATCAACAAGTGGGAACAGTATATATTTTTTATCACCCGCTAGAAAAGGAAAGCAAGTCTGAAAGGACAAACCTAGGAGTAGAGGGAGAAATTGATGAAGCTCCTTCTCTATATAAATAAGGACAGTAAGTACTGAAGGGAAGAGGAAGGGCATAAATGGATCTGTTCCTTTGTTCCCTAAACCATTATAGCAAAAGTCTTCTCAGTGTTTCATGGATATGTATGTCTACCTTTTCATTGCTGTAACATGATACTTGAGGCTATTTTGGCTAATGAATAAAGAAGAAGGACTTTTGTCTCATGATTCTGGAGCCTTGCAAGTTCAAAACCATGATGACAAGATCTGCTTGGCTTCTGATAAGGGGTTTGTGCCACTTCAACTCATGAAAAATGGGCAAATGGTCTTAGGTGAGACTGAAGTTGGAGTCATGCTAGCTAAACCATTCCTACAAGAGAGAGATTTACCATCCTTGAGGGCTCTGACCCCGCCTCCCAACACTGATACATCAAGGAATTAAGGTTTCGGTACTTGATCTTCCAGGGGACACAATGAGCAGTAGGTTTGTACCCAAGTCCTGTTTGACCCCTCTTCCTCTCAGCCATCACATTTGATCCATCAGGACGGCATGTCATATCTCTGGTATAAATACCCTGATTCCTTTACCAAACAGCTCCTCAGAGACAGTCTGGCCATATTGTTGGGTTTCATGAATAGATGTCTACATGCAGTTCTTGATTCTGTCATCTCCCTCTCCCCCTAATTCCCACACCTATCAAATCTACATAGTAGCCTGTGAAATGTCAGCTTTGTGCCCAAATTCCAGTGACACTGAGGGTAAACATCAAAGCTTCCAGAGGCCCACACAATCTGTGTTCCTGACATCCTTCTCACCTGATTGCCTGCTGTCTTCTAAGTTATTTGCTCTGCTCCAACCATGGTTTCTTGCTCTTTTTGGAATATTCTAGGCAGGTTTCAAACTCAGAACTCTTTGACTTACTGTTATCCTGACTGTTGTTGTTAGGTTGTGGTTTATCTCTCAGAGTTTTACATGCTGGAAACATGATCCTCTGGGTGGCTATGTGGAAAGCATTGGAACCTTTAGGCGGTGGACACTATTGGCAGGTAATTTGATCATTTATGTCAATGTCTTCAGGAAAGGCTTAGTGTAATTCTCATGGGACCCTAGTTGGTCTTCATGTGAGTCTTGTAGGCACCCTGCCATTTTCCTTATCTTTCTTCTACCATGTGTGATAGAGCGATGTGAATCTTCTCCAGAGGTTGAATCTATTGGCCCCTCTGATCTGAGACATTCAGCTTCTGAAACTGTGAGGTAAGCAAGTCTGTTTTCATTGGGAAGCATCCAGTCTCTGGAGTTCTGTTCCAATAACAGAAAACAGATTAGTACAAATAGGAATACTTTCTCCAGAAATGTATATGTCCCTCCATGATGCCTACTGGGACCACTTACTTAAAACACCTTGACTAGATTTGTCTCTCCTATAGTCACTGAGAAGTTATGGTGGGATAATATAATACACGATTTATCTACTCATTGTGTTGTCTGCATCTTACCATGATGTAGACTTCATGGAGTCATAAATTGATACCTGTTGGTGAAGTACTTAGGGTTACAGAACTTGGCATATAGTGCAACAGAGGTGGATGACAACAGTTAGTAATTATTGCAAGCATACAGTGCTATAGGCATTGTTCTCTAAGGCTACACCCCCCCACACACACACCTACCTTTGATATAAACTCTAGGCATACAATGTGTGCCAGTTTGCTATAGTGGCTATAACAATGTACCCCAGACTTGGTGTCTTCAATCATCTTTTGATGATTTTAGAATATCAAGCACAGAATGTAAGCAGGGTTGGTTTTTTCTGAGGACTGAGAGGTCATATTCCACATTTCCTTCCTTTCCAGAAATTTCTGACATATTTTTGGTTTGCAGAGAAAGCATCATCTTGTTCTCAGACCTCATCTTCACTCAGTATATGCCATATGCAGGAGTCCATGTTCAAATGTCTTGGTTTTTATTATTTGTGTATGAATGCACATGGATCTGCATGCATATGTTGAAGTCAGAGAATAACATATTTTTAGGTGATATCTACCTTTAAAAAACATTTAGAAACCCCCACTGGCTTGGTCCTTGCCAAGTAGGCTAGGCTGGCTTCCAAGGAACCCCAAATAAGTCATTTTCCCCCTCCACAGTGATGAGCTAATGAATGCATGCCACATACCCAAGTTTAAAAAAAAAAACAACAAAAAAACAAAGAAACAAAAAAACTGCATTTGGGGATTAAGCTCATGTGTTTGCACTTTTACTTTACTGACTGAGCTGTCTCCCTGACAACCAAAACAAGAACATCAGTTATGTCAGTGTACCATCTTTGTTGTGACATCATCTTAACTGCACTTATAATGGCCTTGTTTTCTAATATGTTTACAATTTGAAAGAAGTTGTTACATGTTAACTTGGAGGGGACTTACATAATTCAATCTGTAACACTATAAAAACTACCCAGAGACAAGAGAGAGAAGTAAAACCCAGGAAAATTGGGAGTAGATGTCAAAAAGAGTTGAGAAAGGGGTGGATTTTCCCATTTTCACAGATCTGTCACTTGAGAGTATTACTGAAAATGGGGCTGGAGAGATGGCTTAGAGGTTAAGAGCACTGGTTGTTCTTCCAGAGGTCCTGAGTTCAATTCCCAGCAACCATATGGTGGCTCAGAACCATCCGATCTGTAGTGAAATCTGGTGCCCTCTTTGGGCCTGCAAGCATGCATATAGGCAGAACACTATATACATAATAAATAAATAAATCTTAAAAAAAACAATAGCAGAAAACCCAAGGAAGAAGATGGAGAAGAGGGAAGAATGGAAAGACAAATAGGGCTCCATCAATATTTTCTTGGCCTTCCTAACAACACTGTTTTCTTAAAAACTAAGCTGGGAACATGAGAGGAAAGTGATGTAAAATCATTCATAGTTAACAATTGTAGAAATGCTCCCAGGTGAGAAGCAGATAGGGCAGTGGACACAGATTGTTAAGATTCCCTTATTGCAAGAAAAAAAAAAAAAAAGTGGAGGCGTGATTGCCAGAACATAAGATCAAGGAAAAAGCAGAAAAGGCAGAAAGGTCTTTGTCAATAAAACTAAACGAATATCAAAATCAGTGAAAACATAACAGCAGTCATGAGGACCTTAATTTGTATTACCAGAAGCATCAACCACAGAGCATTTTCTCAAACTGTTGGCTGTTGGCTTCTTTTGTCTTTCAGATTCATTGCTAATTTTATATTTGTCTTTGCTTCTGCATTGAGTTCATTGTGTATTGTGGATACAAATCCTTGTAAGACATGTGGTTCCCAAATATTTCCTTCCATTCTGTAGGTTGCCTTCACATTTTTAACTCGAGCTGTGCAGAAACTTTAGTTTGATGCAGACCTTCCTACTTATTTTGCCTTTATTGTCTGTGCTGTTACTATCAAACTCAGAAGTTCATGGTGTGCTGGGCTTTGCTGACTTCCCATGGGAGACCTTGATTTGGGGGATGTGGGGATGTGGGGTGGCTTGCAGGGGAGGGCTGGGAGGAGGGAGGAGGTGGGATCTGTGAATGGTGTGTAGAGTGAGTAGAAAATTTCTTAATAAAGAAAAATGAAAAAAAAAAGTTCATGGCTGAGACCAATGTTAAGGAGCTTTCCATGTTCTGAAAACTTTTTGTTTCTTACCTTTTTAAAGATTCATTTTTTAAAATTTCATATGTATAGGTGTCTTGTCTGTCTGTATGTATGTATTGTTCTGCCATATAATTTTATCAGTTATAAAATTCAGCATTTTCTCCCTTTGTGGATATAAAGAGATATAAATAAGTACACAAGAACTTCACCATGTTTAAGCCTTTGCTTAACACAGAGGGTGATGTAATATACACTGTTGGTTTACATGTTGGGAAAATGGAGAGTGTCATGTATGTCATGTATGTTCTTGGGTAAAGTTTGTTTTGGGGGATGAAGATACCCCAAAACATAGAATTTCCCTTCTTCTCCAACAGCAGCATAAATACCAGATCATGGTTTCAGATGCACAGACTATGCATCTGCCTGTTGTTGATTTGATGCACAGTTAGCAGGCATCAGCTAGAATTCTGGCTTCCATGCCAACCTTCCTCCAGAACAAAGTTTTTCCCAGCTCAGGAGTCAGGTTTTCTTCTGACTAATCCAGAAGTTTGCCTCATCACACGCTCTCCATAATTTCTCTTTAGATCAACAGAACAGACATTCTGATGTGTTCCTTGATCCCCTCTCCTCCTTTGTCAATTCTACTGACCAAATCAAACCAAACATACAAAAAATCCCAAATATGGACAGACTTCAGGAAATCATAAGTAAAAGCTATAGCCAAGAATAAGCACACTAGTTGTGGACTTCAGGTGTCTAAGGAGTGAAATTCTCCATCCCAGAAAACAGTATTGTTATTATTATTCATTGAAGTTTATGCCTAATTTTGATCATTTTCTCTATATTATATCATTTTCTCCAATGGCCATACAATTTTGTTGATTTGTTTCTTAAAAATATTTCTACACTGTACACATAGGGTATTTTTTTAAAAGAAAATTTATTTATTTGAAAGATTTATTTATTATTTATTATGTATGCATGTATGTCTGCAGGCCAGAAGAGGGCACCAGATCTCATCACAGATGGTTGTGAGCCACCATGTAGTTGCTGGGAATTGAACTCAGGACCTCTGGAAGAGAAGTCAGTGCTTTTAACCTCTGAGCCATCTGTCCAGCCCCCACATAGGGTATTTTTAATGTTATTAGTTTATTAAATCTGTGGTTTCAAAATGGAAGAAACAGCTGGTATGGGATCATTATATATTTAAAAACATTAACTGAAGGAGCTTTGTATATAGTGATTGGGAAGTAGTAATTAGAATTGTGTAGAGAAAATTTGTTTCATTGTCTGGGTGCTTAAATAGTTCTGGATCTATGGGAAGAAGAATAATGGATACAAAACAAACAAGTCTCTGGAGAGTGGCTTTAAGTTGTCACTGGGCAAATATCTTAGTTTAATTAGAGGTGTTTAATATTCCTTTTCTAGAAATTACTTTCACTAAAATATTTGTTGTCAATATAAAATTTATTTTAACCCTCAATAGACCTTTTTCTTTTCAGGTCAGAGTGAATCTTTCTATGTAGGATCTAATTTTTCAGCATTATTTTCACTGATGGAAGGAAATGAGGAATACATGTACTACATAGTTGTCAGATGAGTTCCCATTGTCTCAATATAGAAAGGTTATCATATAGAAATTTTGTAAAACTAAAAATGAAGAAAACTATTTAGTGACATTTCAAATGAAAACAGTTTAAGGGTATCTCAGTGAGCCAATCACTTGTTGTTGTTGCTAAGAAGAGGCCAACAATGGGCTAATTTACCACAGGTTGAAAGATATAAACAAGGAGTCTTTGGGTACTTCAGGGAAAGGGTATCCTGAACTTGTGGTCTGATGGTGGTGAAACTGAGCATGCAGTGCTGTGGGATGTCGTTCTGTATGCTGTGAATATTTGTAACTCTGACTGGTTGATAAATAAAGCACTGATTGGCCAGTAGCCAGGCAAGAAGTATAGGCAGAGTAAGCAGATGAGAATTCTGGAAAGAAGAATGGCGAGTCAGGACTCACAGAGGAAGCAAGATGACAAGGCAGAACTGAGAAAAGGTACCAAGCCACATGGCTAAACATAAATAAGAATTATGGGTTAATTTAAGTGTAAAGCTAGTCAGTAATAAGCCCGAGCTAATGGCCATACAGTTTGTAATTAATATAAGCCTGTGTGTTTATTTGGGTCTGAGTGGCTACAGGGCCTGGTGGGACCGGAAAAACCTTCCGACTTCATTTGGCACCCACCATGTTTAAGATAATATGGGACAAGTGTGCAAAGATTTTTGACTTCTTCACCAGCATAAGTGGAGTCAACTAGACGTGTGTGTGTGTGTGTGTGTGTGTGTGTGTGTGTGTGTGTGTGTATGTGTGTGTGCCCCATAGTAACTCCATGTTTTGAAGAACTGGGCAAATGGGTACTACCTCCTAGGTACTGTTCAGGGTTTGCACACACTTGGCACACAGGATATTCTTATTAAGAGGTTGTAATTATTGAAATAGGAGTTTAGGATGATTGGGTTGGAGAAAAGAAGACCATGGAAAGAAATGATATTAATATTTGTATATAAATAAGGCAGTTATTTTATAGCAGAGGACAAAAATAATTAGTTATTAACAGCAGGGTAGCCTGCAGCTTATTTTAAGAAGCAACTGTGACTAGAATTGGAAAATGGTAAACCAGATTGCTTTGTGAGAGAGACCCTTGTCACCAAACATTTTCAAATCTGAATCCACTCCCTCTCCCACCCTGCCAATGTTTTGAAGATTTTTGACCATTGAAAGGCAGATTTCATGATGTCATTTATAAGGAAGGTCCCCTCCAAGTTAACAACCTATGATTCTAATTATTGATTAGGTCAACATAGAATTTCTTCTTTCCAAGAAACATTAAAACTCCAGGTTCATAGTCACCCAGGCACCACCAAAGCAAGTAAAAAGTACATAAGATATGCAAGGAGTCTGCAGGGCTCAGAGAGAAAATAGGATTCTCTCCCGGATCTGGCCACTTCCTAGAGATGTTGGAGAAGACTGAGAAAGAGGAATGTACAGCAGAAACAATAAAATCCTTTGTGACGTGCAGTGGTTTATATTGTGTAAGCCGGGGTTCATGCTATGTGTTTAGGGAACACTAGAGTAAGTTATCCAGAACCAATGGGATAACTTCCCCAGTGAGAACACGTAAAGAAAGTGGACATCCCAGAAATACAGGATGTTTCTGTTGGGGCAATCATTGTCCAAAGTTATTGGCTGTTCAGGTGTCTTGACTGAATATAAATTACTATATTCCTCCTATTTTCACTTACAAACTCTTCATGAAATTAATGCATTAAGGCCACTCTGGTGAAAATTCAATCTGGTAGCAGTAAATTAACATTGGATCACTCACAAGCTAGTGTGGCTATATTTTTTGTTTGTGCTCTAACAAATAAAGCTTGCCTGGGGATCAGAGTGGGGAGCTAGCTACTAGTTAGCCATAGAGGTCAGGCAGTGTTGGCACACACCTATAATTCCAGCACTTGGGAGGAGGAAACAGGAAGATCAGGAGTTCAAGGCCACCCTGAACTACATGAGATCCATCTAGTCTAAAAGAGAAACAGAGCCAGATGTTGGAGGCACATGCCTTGAATCTCAGCACTTGGGATCTCATGCCTTTAATCCCAGGGCTAGGCAGGTGGAGACAGGAAGTGATATGGCTGAGTGGAGAGAAGAATATAAGGCGAGAGGAGAAAGGAGCTCACCCCCTTTCCACCCTGAGGATTCAGTAGAGGTAAGAAGTCTCTCTAGTGGCTGGCTCCTTTACTTCTCTGATCTTTCAGTATTTACTCCTATATCTGACTCTGGGTTTTTGTTATTAAGACCAATTAGAATTCACGCTACAAGCTAGTTCTCATCCACTGACTGACATACTTCTGTGGACCACGTTACCTTAAATATATTGGCTAGTCAAGTCTGGCTCATATATTTATTTGTTGTGTTTTAATTTTGAGCTTGTCAGGTCAAGTGGCCGATCAGAGCACTGCTTAAGGCACATGTAATAGACATACCTAGTTTTGGTTAATTACCTAAACTTCCAACTATACACCACCCCTTGTGTCCCCTTGGAAGAACTTGCTGTCTGTTACTTTCAAAGGGTGAGAACTACTTGTGAGGATGATATGTTAGCCAAGCATACCTAAAGAGAAGGCTGGTGTTGAATCTGACTTCACGTATCAGACAATCTGCTGAGTAGTTTTCTCTCTGTTTCCTCTGTTCTTTAATTTCTTTGCTTCAACGTCAGTTTGGTGCTGGCAATTTGATGTTTGTGTCAATTCAACATTTTCTGTCCACTCAGGAGCAGAGGCACTTAGCTCTCGATGGGAGTTGGCTCTTACACGCTCATTCTAGAAGTAGCTCCTTTTGCGTCATGATTTCCCCCATGAGGCAACTGCATCTTTAGCTCTTCAGCACTGTTAATGACTCTAAAAATATATGAAGCTTAAATAAGCCCCCAAAGTAGCACTTTTTTTCTACTACGTGTTGACTGAAAAAGTGCTGATATGCTTTGCTTGAGGAGAGATGGACGGCTAAGGAGGAAAAAGGAACAATTTCTTCTCATTGACCAAGACCTTGAATGGTTTATGAGGCAATATGTGTGAAACACACAGGACAAGCAGCAAGAAAATTTCTCATATGATTACTTTACAAGAGAGAATAATGAAAGAATAGAGCATGAATGATATAGTATCCCAAACATATTTCTGATACTACTTTTGAGCTTCTGTAGGTAAAGGTTTATGTGTGCATCGCGGAGGAGTATGTGTATACATCAAACTGTGTTTGAATCTGATGCACAGGCCTCTCCTGGATTTAGAAGCCACAGCCATAGTGTCTAACTCTGGACAAGTGGTATTAACCAAAGGATAAACAAAGATGCTATAAAGGACAAACAGGTAAGTGCTGGCCCCCACGACAGTGAGGGCATAAAAACACAAATGGAATTTTCCTTTTTATGTTCTTCCTATTGATTTGTGCAGTCCTATTTATAGAAATCACCAGAATGGAGCTCTCGGGGCAGTGGAAGGTGCAGAGACACAACAGAGATGCTCCTTCCATTCATGGCCTGTGCCTGCTGTCAAGCACTGAGCTGTCATCCATCACCCCACTCCCATTTCGAGCCCCAGACAAGTATCTGTGTATAACCCCTCCTGCCTCCTTCCGGCTGTATGTGCTCTTTGTTCTAAATCAAATCACATTCTCTGTCTGTTCCCTTCGTAGTTTTCTCATTTTTTCTGGACTCCCTGTCAACACATTCTGGATTTGACGTTGTCATTGATCCTGTGGTTCATGATGCTTACTTCACTGGTCCCTTGTCTGTTAATATTCTCCCCTGTCTGCTCCAAAGCTAAGGATTTTGCAGTGGACTGAATATTCTAGAGTTCTGAGAGCCACACATTACACATCAGAGCTTGAGGAAACAAGCTTGAGCCCAGGTCCCTGCTGTCTGTTCTTTGGGTCATGACCTTCAGTCATGTTACACAAATCTGTCTCCAACTCTTAGGATGTAGTCGTTTATCCAAAGGCCATACCTTTCAAAGCAGCCTCAGAAGCTTCAGTGAGATTTTTATCTTTTAGAGTGTTAAAGGGTAAAGTGAGGCACAATATGCATTTTTTTTTTTGAGGAGTTTTTGAGTTTCAGGAATTTTTTGAGCAAACACAGATTCAGGAATTGGGAGGCTCCAAAATCGGAACTGACTCAGAGGCTCCACTGAAGTAAGGTAAGGACGAGATTTTTGCAGAGTGAGCACAGGAATAAGGCAGATGATGCATTTGGTTAGTTAAATAGTTACTTTGTATGTCTGTCCTGCTGGAAAGTCCCTCGTTAGATACATGTAGTTAGTAGATGGTTACCTAGCCTGCCTTAAGTTTCACTTTTCATACTATCCATATATAAGAAAGCTCAAGGACAGTTTCACTTGCATTTGTAAATCAAGCAGCTCAGACCACGTGAGAGGCCCAGCTGGCTATGGGTTCTCTAGACACAGTCTTTGGATTTATTTTTCAAAGCTAATTGGCCAAGTTATATCTTCCTAGTCATACTTTAAAATCATGAATTTTACATTTATACCAAGAGACCAAGTATTGTTTTTCCAAAGTGTTAGGAAATGCATGTCAGGGCCCAGCAGATGGCTTAGTGGGTTAACACACTTGCCTACTGACCTGAGTTCATTCAGCTCTGGGCCTTATGATAGGAGGAGAGGAGAGACCCGACTCCTGAAACCTGTCCTCCAACCAACACACAAACATGCAAGCTAGACATGGTGGGACACAGTTACAATTTCAGTGCTTGGGAGACTGAGCAGGAGGAGGATAGTGAGTCTGAGGCTAGCCTGAGTTATATAAGGAGACCCTGTCCCCCAAAACACCACTAACAAAGAGCCAAAGTCAATGCTACATATATACTTGAAAGCTCACATGAGGTACTAGACTAACTGAGCAGAGAATACAAAACCCACGGGTAATTTTGTTTTGTTTTCATGTGCAGTAGATTTTTTCAATGAATTTGGTTTATGTAAGATTAAGAATGTAGACTGTTGCTAGGACAGGTATCAACTGATGAAAGTAAATTTCTTTAGCATGACGTGTAGTCCCTAGGCTGTAGGGTGAATGGCTACAGTGGCAGGGATCTCTAGAAGAACTTTCCTATAGATTTTTCCATACTTTTTTGCTTCCTGTTATGTTAATATTTGTTCTTCTTGAGTCTGAAGGCAGATTATTATTTTTATTATTTTTTGTTTCCTTTTGGCCGTGGGACCTTTAATTTCAATCCTTTTATATTTCATAGTCACAGTGATAGAATATACAATAAAATCTGATGCTAAGGCCTTCTACTCTTTTTGTGAATGTGGTGAGCATCACAAGTGACACATAATTGCCTCTTTTATGGCTTCATCTCCATGGAATACAACAGACTGTTCGTTTCTGAGGTTTGCATACTCGTGTGCCCACCTTTCTCAGGACTCCCTGGGTAGCAGCCCTGTTATGAAGAAGACAGGGGGTCAGGTAAGCAATTGCAGAGGTTATCAAATCCATGTACCAGCCAGCACCAGGCACCAGGAGCTGGAGGTCTTGAGGGCAGGACAGTGCTGACATTGCTCAGAATAAGTTCTTTTGTTTCTAAAGGTTCAGAGCAGGAAAAGAGCCTTTGAATACATGGATGAAATAGCTGACACTTGGTTGGTATGTTACTTACCTGTATGTTGCCTGCTTAGAGCTGTAATGACATGCCTGGAATTTCAAGTGTAGGATAGCTTTTATACTGTTATTGGAGAGTCTTAGCAGTTCCTCCCAGAAAAATAAAGCACAGGCTGTCATTGAAACCACTTTGTGACTTTCAGGAGTATCTTTCCAAAGTAAGCAGACCATAAAATGTACCATCTGTCATCAGCAAAATCATAAATTAAAAGTTTGCCATCCCTCACTGTCCATTGGAGCAGCAATTATCCTTTACTAATGCCCATGGCCCCAGATGTGCCAACAAGCAACAGTCTGAATGTAAAGGGTGCCTCTCTCTCCTCACATCCCCAGACCTACCCACCCTGTGTCAGCTCAGAGCCATCATTCCATCTAATCTTGTCTGCTGTTGCTGTTGGTGTCCCCTCCTGTGAATTGTTTTCGTGACTGGACAGTGACCACATTCTGAGTTCCAAGGTTACAGAATGATAATTGTTTGCTGTGTTCGTGCTCTTCTAGAAATTACACACACACACACACACACACACACACACACACACACACACACACACTCCTTCCACACTGGGAAATCTCCAAAGAATGAATTTTAAGTAGTAACAGGCCCAGTACTTTAGCAGCCAATGTGAGCTGACCTGCAGAGACCAGTGGTCTGTGTTTGTGCTTCTCTAACTTAGACCTTTCTAGCACACTGTCTCCATCATGACAATTAAGGGTATCTCAATCCTCTGAAAGATGTCACATTTAGGAGCTAGAAGATCTGCTTTATTTTAACTTTCCCAAAAGAAGGAATAGTGTTGCTGTACCAATCTAAGCAACAGCACAGAGCGACCTCCTCTCATTGTTCTTAATGATAACTTTATTAGGGAGTAAGCAGAAACACTGCTGTGTGTGGGTGCATGCCAGAGCAGACTAAGAGCATGGCCAGGAAGGTTGGGGAAATTGGAAACTTCTAGAGGTAAAGAGAGGATTGAGTACAATTTGTTCTGAGACAATGAGAACACTTGGTTTCAGGGGCTCATTGCAAGAGTTGCTATCAATTCATTAGTGAGATAGTACCAGGAAGTATCTCAAACTTCAAGTTTGCTGGCCTCAAGTCTCATGCAGCAAGCTGCACCTTGGATAGCCCTTGGCAAAAGTTTTGGTTGCAGGACCAATTTATTATTATTATGATTATGTGTTTTAATTTTATATATCAGCCATGGGTTCCCCTGTCCTCCCCCCTCCAGCCCCCACCCCCACCTGCCCCCCATCCCCTCCCCTCCATTCCCATGTCCTCCAGGACCAAGACACCCCTGGGGATTCATTTAAACCTGGTGGATTCAGTACAGGCAGGTCCTGTCCTCTCCTTCCAGGCTGAGCATGTGTCCCTGTGTAAGCCCAAGGTTCCAAACAGCCAGCTCATGCACTAAGGACAGATCCTAGTCCCACAGACTGGGAGCCTCCCAAGTAGATCAAGCTATTCAATTGTCTCACTTATCCAGAGGGCCTGATCCAGCTGGGGGCTCCATAGCCTTTGGTTCATAATTCATGTGCTTCCATTCGTTTGGCTATTTGTCCCTGTGCTTTTTGCAATCTTGGATTCAACAATTCACGCTCTTGCAGACCCTCCTCTTTCTCGACAGTTGGACACCTGGAGCTCTACCTGGGGCCTGGCTGAGGATCTCTGCATCCACTTCCATCAGTTATTGGATGAGAGTTCCAGCACGACTATTAGGGTGTTTAGTCATCTGATCACCAGACTAGGTCAGATCAGGCTTTCTCTTGACCATTGCCAGAAGTCTACAGAGGATATATCATTGTGGATTTCTGGAGACCTCTCGAGCACTCTGCCTATTCCTGTTCTCATGTGGTCTTCATTTATCAGGCCCTTTCTTCTCAGCCTCCTGGCTTTATTCAATTTACTTATTGTTAGGGTTGATATAAGTGAGTTATTTTTTATCTTAACAAATTCAATGACTAAAGGACATTCTTCTTTTGTTGCATGAGAGTATGAGAAGATATAGGGCACTTGCTCTCCTCTGTCCATTCTCCTTATTCAGTTCCTTTCATATACTGTTGCTCTAAGTTATTTGACTTCTGGAAATTCTTCTCTGGAGTCAGTGCCACTAGATACAGTGTAATTTTCAGCAAATTATGTCCACTAATTATTTAATTCAAAGGTTATAATTGAACTTAATAAGGAAAGCCCTCTTTGTGGGAAAGAACATTACTTTATGTATGCAGGGTATTGTGAACTATTCTTCTGCATCAGGTTAGAATTTCCATTCATTTTATTGTGAAGATTCAATAGAAAATTTAGATTCCTAAGAGCCAGCTGAAAGCCCAAACAGAACTATTCAAATGTGTGCAATTCATATTATATTTATTCTTTACAGAAACCAAATTTAGTTAAAATGAGTTATCCTAAATGGTCCAATGTGCCCACATGTCTAAAATATTTTTCTTGAATATGACAGGAGATTCCTACAGCAGACCATCAAATGTGTGTGGTAATACTACATAGCAGGCGTAAAAACACTCACAAGCCGGGTGGTGGTGGCGTAGGCGCATGCCTGTAATCATTCGGGAGGCAGAGGGCAGGTAGATCTCTGTGAGTTCAAGGCCAGCCTGGTCTACAAAGAGAGTTCCAGGACAGCCTCCAAAGCTACAGAGAAACCCTGTCTCGAAAAACCAAAAAAAAAAAAAAAAAAAAAAAAAAACAAACAAAAAAAAAACAAAAAAAACCCCCCAAAAACAAAAAACAACCCTCACAAATTCCCAAGAACAAACCACTTTGTTTCCTACATTCATTATGAGAATGTTATCTTGGCCTCAAAACAGAATAAACTTTTTATGGTTATTTAATATAGCTTCCATGAGTAAACATTTTATTGTTTATAATTCCTTTGGGTAAATATAAAATAATCAACACATTTCTATCCAATGTGCTTTAATGAAATTTCTCTCTGCAAGTTCATATACCTGGAGTGCCTTTTATTTACATTAACATTTTTGTAGATAGTGTTAATAGTTTGAGGTAGGATAATGTATGTTGTATTTTTTTTTATTTAACTGCAGGGAACACTATGGTGCCATCTCCAGACCAACTTTCTCAATTTACAAAAATAAAAGGAAGCCAGGTAAATGGCCTGTCAGAAATACCTATTCCTAGCTCATGACACACTAAGTTCAACAAACATTTGCTGAGTACTTAACTTTTTTTTTTTTTAATAATTGAAAAATATTGTCAACTGTTTAAAGAGCTTATAAACCTTGGGGTGTGCGAATGCAAAAAGAGAATTGTAGCAAAATGGGTTAAATGTGACGAGAGTGATGAGTATGGAGTATAGGGTGGGAATAATTTATTCATTTACCACGTGCTGTGATGTTTCTTTAACATATGTTGAGTGAGCCTGTACTATGTGCATGCCAGGTAATGAGTGCTGGTAATTAAACTGAGGAGCCAACATTTGGGAGACCGATGTGAACCCGTCACTTAAGAAATGATAGCAAAGGAAGCAGGAGTGAAGACCTCTTGTCTATTCACTTTGACAAGCCACAAGTTGAGGGATGAGGCCTTGGCACTTTAGGAAGTAAGAGTTTGGATTGAAGTTTTGTTTTCTGTTGCTGTTTTTGTACAGTTTTTTTTTCCCCCTGTAGCCAAGGCTAGTTCTGGACTCTGGACTTACAACCCCCCTGCTTAGTTTCTGGAGTTCTTAGGTTACATTTATGTATCACAACATCCAGCTTTTTTTTTTTTTTTTTTAATAATAGCCTATGCAGATTTCCTTCTAGTTAGCACAGTTTGTGCAGAAAGGGAACTCTGGAGGTTTGGGGGTCATGGCCAGAAATACCATTAAAGTTCACCCTCAGTCATGCTGTCATCACTACTGCCTGCTACAGACACCATGAAGGGCACTGCTGTCACTGGGTACTACAGCCAGCCAGAAGACACCTAGCCCTCTGCCTCTGGACCAGTGTTTCTCTGGCTGCCTCATGGAAATGTGTTGGTGAGAAGCCCACTGGTTCATACAACTACCTTGCAAAACTGAACAAAAACAGAATAGGATCAAGGACACATAAGCTTACAGTTTAGGGCCCCTCACTTGCATGGGCTCCTTTCAAAGTGCAAGCATTTCAAATACCAACAACCAAGACATTATTATTTGTCTGTTTATTTCCATTTTCTCTCATTATAACTTTTGCCTATGTCAGATACTTTTGAAGAGTACCTGGGGCCATTTTGAAGTCCTCTTAAAAGAAAATGGAGTTAGGATAATTAATTTACATAGAACAGGATATGTAGTTTTCAGGTACTTTGAGCAGAATTAAATGACTAACAGCATTTTAGTATAGTTTGAGAGTAGCTTGGGAGCTACAGTGATATTTTTTTTTTCTTTGCTAGCTTAGGCAAGAGTTTCAGAATATTTAAACAAAACCTCCACTAAAATAGGCTTTGAATAAAGTTGCTATTATAGATTGAAAATTGTCCATTAACAAAGTCTGGAAGACAAGAAACATGCCATTGGGAAACACACACACACACACACACACACAAACAGAACACAGGAACATACCATATAGGGCTATCTTTTAGAGCACACCCTCAGCTCTTCCATTGGAATTGGTTACCAATATCGCTCCTAGCTTAGGTTCACTCATTTCTGTTTGATGGTTAAACCTTACTGCAGGACCACCATCACTGCCACCTTCTTATTTTTATATTTCCAAAGTCTCAAGAAACAGAGGAAACAGAAACTAAAGAACAAAACACCCACTTAACAAATACAGTAGCAGAAGTCAGCACCCACATCTATAATCATCCCAATCTCAGATTCCTAGACGCCAGCATAAAAACACAGGCAATAACAGCAAGGACAATGTGTCTCCACTAGAGCCCAACAACCTTACCACATAGGCCCTGAATATTCCAACATAGCTGAAGCACAAGAAAATGATCTTAAAACTGTCTTTGTGAAGACGATAGAGGTCCTTAAAAAGGAAATTAATAAATCCCTTAAAGAAATCCAGGAAAATGCAAGCAGATGGGGAGAGGAAATGAATAAAACTGTTCAAGATCTAAAAAAGGAAATAGAATCAATAAAGGAAACCAAAACTGTGGGAATTCTGGAAATAAAATATCAGAAATTCAAACAGGAACTATAGAGGCAAGCAAGCTTCACTAACAGAATATAAGAGATGGAAGAGAGACTCTAAGGTGTTGAAGATATAGTAGAAGAAATGGACATATCCATCAAAGAAAACGTTAAATGTAAAAATCTGATATAAAACATCTAGCAAATCTGGAACAACATGAAAAGAACAAATCTAAGAATAACAAGAATAGAAGAAGGAGAAGAAACTCAGCTCAAAGGCCCAGAATATTTTCAACAAAATCATAGAAGAAAATTTCCCTAACCTAAAGAAGGACATACCTGTAAAGGCACAAGAAGTATATAGAACACTAAATAGATTGGACCAGAAAAGCAAGTCCCCTCAGCACATAATAATTAAAACACTAAAGGTACAGAACAAAGAAAGAATATTAAAAGCAGCAGGGAAGAAAGACCAAGTAACATACAAAAGTAGACCTCTGAGAATTATATCTGACTTCTCAGTGGAGGCTCTAAAAGCCAAAAGAGCCTTGACAGATGTGCTGTAGACTCTAGAAGACCACAGATGCCAATCCAGACTACTATACCCAACAAAACTTTCAATCACCATAGATAGAGAAAATAAGAATAAACAAAATGGGTAATATTCTCAATAGATACCACTTACCAAAGTTAAACCAAGATCAGATAAGCAATTCAAACAGATCTATAACTATAGCCCTTGAATAACATAACTCTAACCAAGCAAGTGAAAGACTTGTTTGATAAAATCTTTAAGTCTTTGAAGAAATAAGTTGAAGAAGATATTAGAAGATGTAAAGATCTCCCATTCTTGTGGATTGGTAGGATTAACTTAGTAAACATGGTCATCTTGCCAAAAACAATTTACAAATTCAATGCAATACCCATAAAAATTCCAACACAATTCTTCACAGATCTTGAAAGGACAGTTCTCAGTTTCATATGGAAAAACAAAAAAATTCAGGAGAATTAAAACAATCCTGAATAATAAAATAACTTCTGGAGGTCTCACCTGACTTCAAGTTGAATTTCAAAGCTATAGTAATAAAAACAGCAAGATATTGGCATAAAAACAGACAAGTTGATCAATGAAATCAAACTGAAGACTCAGACATAAATCCACACACCTATGGACACTTGGCTTTTGATAAAGAATACAGAAATATCCACTGGCAAAAAGAAAGTATCTTCAACAAATGATGCTTGTCAAACTGGATGTCTGCATGTAGAAGGATGTAAATAGATCCATACTTATGACCTTGCACAAATCTCAACTCCAACAGAATCAAAGACCTCAACATAAAACCAAATATATTGAACCTGATAGAAGACAAGTGGGGATTAGCCTTGAATGCACTGGCACAAGTCAAGAATTTCTGAACACGACACTGATAGTGCAGGAACTAAGATCAACAATTAATAAATGGGGACCTCGTGAAATTGAGAAACTTCTGTAAGGCAATAGATGCTATAATTCAGACAAAGCAGTAACCTACAGAATGGGAATTTTTTTCCAACTCTACATCTGATAGAGAACAAATAACAATAAAGAACTCAAGAAACCAGAAACCAAAAAAACTAAATAATCTGATTTTTAAAATGGTGTACAGATGTAAACAGAATTATCAATAGAGGAAACTCAAAAGACTGAGAAACACTTTAAGAAATGTTCAATATCCTTAGCCATTAGGAAATGCAAATCAAAAACTACTTTGTGATTCTATCTTATACCTGTCACTATGGCTAAGATCAATAACAACAGTGACAGCTCATGCTGATCAGGATGTGGAGCTTGTAGGAGTACAAACTTGTGCAGCCACTATGAAAATCAATTTGATGTTTCCTCTGACAGTTGAGGACCAATCAACCTCAAGATCCAGCTATAGCACTCTTGGGCATATACTCAAAGGACATTTCATTCTACCACAAGGACACTTGCTCAACCATGTCCATTGTTGCTCTGTTCATAATGACCAGAAACTGTTAACAACCTAGATGACCCTCTGTAGTGGGTAGCCATTCCAGCTTTGATCTGGAAGTCCCAACCCCCATTGAGGCTTCGGTAACTGTCATGCCTACAAGGCAGGCCTGAGAGAGGACCCTGAAGACCCAAGATCTGGATGCGCTGGTTCTCTTGGTTCCTGGACCCTGGATGCTGAAGGTAGACCAAGCAGAGTTCTCTAGAGAACACTGCCGGACTGCGCTACACCTTTCCCAGACCCTGTTACCTATCCCTTCACTTGTAAGTTACCCCACAAAATAAACCTCCCTTTTAACTATGTGGAGTGGCCTTAATAATTTCACCAATAATCCTCAACCAAAGATAAAGAAAACATGGTGCATTTACACAATGGAGTGTTACTTGGATGTTAAAAAAAAAAAAAAAATCTTGAAATTTCCAGGCAAATGGATAGAACTAGAAAAAAAAATCATCCTGTGTGAGGTAACCCAGACCCAGAAAGATAAATATGGTATGTATTCACTTATATGTGGATATTAACCATTAAATAAATGATGACAAAGTTACAATCTGTAGACCCAGTGAAGTTAGGTATAGAAGAAGGGACTGGATCTCCTTGGGAGGGAGAAATAGAGTAGATTTTATGGGAGGACTAGGGTGGAGCAGGAATGGGAGGATCAGGTGGAGAAGGGTAGGGGAGATGGAGCTGAGGGAGGGAATTTGGGGAGATACACTAGAACTGAGGGACACTGGAGGAGTGGTATGGAAACCTAGTAGAAACTTCCTAAAATATATGAAGGTGATCCTAATGAAGTCTCCAAATAATGAGGGAGATGGAGTCCCAACTGGCCATATCTTGCCACCAAAGGAAGCATCCAGTACAGGGACTGGGTTACATCCAATCGAGCTGTTGGCCAAAGGGGCCCCATGGAAATCCCCACATAACCCAGACTGTGCCAAGACAATAGGTTGCTCTCCGCAAACTGACTGTAAAACTCCATTGCTGAGGACAACACCCAGATAACTCATTGAACATGGAGAGGGCAAGCTGTTGACTACTTAGAACCTTTACCCCTACGTTCCCGTGTCTTTCATACAGGAATGTACTCTTCAGGCTATCAAAAGGGAAACACAAACAACAATGCAGCCATGAAACTTTTGATCTACAATCTGTGTTGCCTATAAAATATGCTAAGGCAGTGGTGGCACAAAGCTTGTGGGAGTAACCAACCAATATCTGATTTAAGGTCCATCCTATGAAATGGAATCCATTTCATTCAATACTACTTGGGTGATCAAGAACCAGAGACTAGATAGCCCAGAGTCCTAGGGTAAAACCAAATACTATTGGTCTTAAAAAATTTAGTGATAAAATTATCTCTAATGATTCTACTATACTAATAGATCAGTGCCTTATTTAGCTATCATCAAAGAAACTTCCTCCTGAAGCAGATGTGAACAAACACAGAGAGTGAGACCTTGGAACACACAGCTCTAAATGGGATGATTCTATCAAATCCCCCCCCCCCAAGAGCTCAGAGAACCCCACAGAAGAGGAGCAGAAAGAATGAAAGAGCCAGAGGGGATGGAGGACACCAGGAGAACAAGACCCTCTAAATCAACTGAGCAAAGCTCATGTGAACTCACAGAGACTGGAGCAGCAAGACCAGGGCAAACACTGGTCTGCATCGGGTTCTCTGTGTATCTATTATAACTCCCAGTTTAGTATTTTTATTGGACTCTTAAGTCTATGAACAAGTGGGTCTCTGATCCTTAGGCCTCTTTTATTTTCCTGGTGGCTTGCCTTGTCCAACTTCTATGTGGTAGTTTTTGTTTTATATTACTATAGTTAATTTTGTTGTGTTTGGTTGCCCTATTAGAAGCCCATTCTGTTCTAATGAGAGGCAGAAAGGGAGTGGATCTGGATGGGAGGGGAGGTGGGGAGGGACTTGGAGGAGTAGAGGGAGGGGAAACTATAATCAGGATATATGGTATAAAGCAAGTGCCAATGTTTAATAAAAGGTGAGGGAGGGTGAGAACAATCTCCATCATGCCTGTCACTCCTGCCCCTTTCTAAAGTGGAGAAGAACAGTTGAAGTGTATTTCGGTAGGTGCAGTTGTCACAGATCTGTAGATTAAGTGGCAGTAAGAAGGCTACATTGTATCATATTATTCATGGGTCAGTTGGGACCCAGAGAGTCACACAGCAGTACAAACAGGGAAAGCTTAATATAAAGAAATCATTTTCTGCTTTATTAGTCTCCTTCTGAATCTCTTGGCCATGTAATTTTGTTTGTCCCTTTTCCATGCTTCTTCTAATCCCTGGTTCTCACGTTAGACACTTGACTTCCCTCATATGCTCATCATTTTTTTTTTTCTGTCACTTTACACATTCTCAGTGTAGGACTTGAATTCTCTGCTGTGTCTTCAGAAGAAAGGAAGGTCTTTGTGGACGCAGTCAGCTTCAGTACTAATGAGGGTTTGATGGAAGGCACCTGGAGCAGCTTTGGTCCTACACCTGAGGGAGTGGTTTTCCAGATCAGGGAGATTGAGCAATCTCCCTGAAATTTTGGCTTTGTCGCTGTTCTAGATTCTGTTTCTGTGATAAAAAAAACTCTGACCAAAAGCAAAGTGAGGACAGCAAAAGATTATTTGGCTTAAAGTTCCAGGTCACTGTCCTATAGCAATTAAAAAATAATCTCCCACAGACATGCCCACAGACTCACTTGATGAAGACTCAACTGTTTCTCTAGATGAGTCTAGGCTGTGTCAGGTTGACAGTTACCAACATGAACTTGGACAGTCCTTTTCCAGCTCAGAGCATTTCTCAGATGTCATGAAAGCCTTGAATGGACAGTCCCTGGATGGATGCTAGATCCATATGGATCATGCAGGCCTGTCTTCTTAGGGCACCAGAGGTGGGTACCAAGCCTGTGAAAGTGTATGGTATGACATAGACTTAGAGGATCTGGATACAGATGTTTTACAGACACAGTGGTGGAGGCCACTGGGCTGGTTATGACTGCTATACAGGAGGAAATTACAGAGACAATTCCAATAACTAAGATGAGGCATGCACTTGTAATGTAGATACATGTTGGGTATCACTTCTGATCCTGGATTGTCTTTTCAAAGTTCTTGCTTATAAAGTGTTTTGTAACTATATGGAACTCTGTTTCAGTACATCAAGTTCTTTTTTTTGAACTGAGCTCCCCAGGTAGCTTGTTAAAAGCCTTTTAGAAAGCTCTATGTGCTCTTTGAGCACATTTCAAAAATTCTCATCCAAAGACAAATTCTGAGACATTTGTAGAGTCTTAATCTTTATCCATTTATCAGAACTTTTGTTTGGCCACTCAGAACTACTGCTTCTGGAAAATAAAAGTTTGACCAGACTGATGCTGTTAGAATTGGTATATGTCTAGAAATAATAAAAAGCCTTGTGCACTGTGGTTATTTATAGGCAGAAAGTAAAGTAATTTCTGAATGTACCTACAACGAATCTGCTCTGGGAACAAGAAATACTTCCCATTTGTTATCACCATCCTGATTATATGGAAGAGCTTCTTTAGAATGTTTTAAATGTTATGTTTTAACACTGGATGTTATTTTGTTATGTCTTAAACAAAGGAATGAAAAGAAGCAATTACTCAAGAGTAAAGGACACTCTAAAGAACATAGGGGTAACAGTTATTGGGGGTAACATCTTCTTCTAGGGCCAAGGAAGGCATCCCAAGAGGAAACAAGTTTGGAAGATTGTGTCATCCCTATGGAGGACGGATGATGAGATTCAAATCATACTGAACAGGATGCAGCTATGCTGCCCAGATGGCGGGGACTTTGTTGAAGTACAGTCAGGACGAAGTGTCTGTGTGGAACAGGGAAAGCTGTCCTTGGGAAGACACTCTGCTGAAGAAGCATGGAGAAGGTAGCTGTTGGAATCTTGTCTTGGGATGCTGTCTCGGGAGTTGACAGAGGCTGCTCAGGTGATGGCCTTCCTGTGCTTCAGTTTACCAGGTTACAAAAATGGCAAAGATCATAAACAGGGACCAGAAAAGAAGTCCATCCTCATTCCCTCCAGGACTCTGTATGGACAAGGCTTTGTTTCAAACTAGCTAGCAAGGAGAAACATTTAGTGTGTCTTAAACAGGCAGTGGAGGTGGATTTGGAACAAGTATGGCTGTAACTAGCACACACACACACACCCCTAAGAAGCAGTCATTGCCAGGTATGTACAAACCAGGCAGAAGAACAAATGATAGAGAGAAAATTGAAAAACAAAACAAAACAAAACAGTCCATCCAATAGATGAGTGTACCTTGAGAGGAAATAAGTGTAAAGAGGTACAAGTGAATAGAAAGGCTGGAGGCTGGGCAGAGAAACGACCAGTGAAACCTGTGCTCATCTGTACAAAAGGAGCATCAGCTTCCCAAGGTGGAAATAACTGAAAGCTAAGCAGGGATGGTAGGGGACGACCTGTGGGAAGCTGCATTGCACTGCCTAAATCAGCCCTTAAGGACACGTAGGAAAAGAAAATGGCAACTCAGATCATATAATGAGAGGGGAAAAAATCAAATAACAACCAGGAGCCTTCAAAACAAAGACATAACATTGACACTAATCTCAGAGGATCAGATGTTAACACACACACACACACACACACACACACACACACACACACATAAACACACACACACACACAAAATAAGAGTATTTAACAGGGTGAATAATTTGATCAACAGATTCCAGAAGCAATAAATTAGAAAATATACCCTAAAAGGCAAGCCCTCATAAAACATAAAGAAGAAGCTATTACCCAATAGATATAAATCTATCCAGGGAATATGTTTGTACTTTATAAAGAAAATGGTATAGAAATAACTAATTTCTGTTTATTGACTAACATAAAAGGAAAGCTGTGTAAATGGAAACGTCCATTCTGTTTACAAGTGAGGGTTTGATTTCAATACTTAAGTGAGCCATTAAAAGAAAATCAGGGACTAGAGAGATGGTTTAGTAGATAAAGGTGCTTGTTGTGCAAGCCTGAAGACGCGAGTTTGCTTCCAACAGCCCATGTCAAGTGGAAGGAGTGAAACAATTCCATACAGATGTCCTCTGACCTCCACATGTGTGCAATGGCATACACATGTACACACACACACACACACACACACACACACACACACACGTACATATACACAACAATAAAAACAACATAGTGTAGATGTAACCAGCTTGTGAAATAAGAAACACAGAACTAATTGCAGAGTTAAAAACCACGAGGTCAGAGCAAGAGTGGAAAACCTTACCCTTCACTGCTTCTGCTGTCCTTCCTCTCCGCAAGAGAGCTACCTCTATGTGTCCTATCTTTTTTATAGACTTTCTGTTCTGTTTTCTCATTGGTTGTAAATCCAGCCACATGACCTCCTCATCACTGCCTGTTTGAACAGACCTCCAGATCTTCTATGGTTGGCATTGAGATTAAAGGCGTGTGTATGCCATGCTGGCTGTGTCCTTGAACACACAGAGATCCGCCTAGCTCTGCCTCCCAAGTGCTGGGATTAAAGGCGTGCACCACTACTGCTTAGCTTCTGCTCTGGCTTGCTGACCTCAAGGCAACTTTATTAACATACAAATAAAATCACATTTCAATACAAATAAAATATTACTATAACATAGAGTGAAAGAAAATAAAATTAGTCACTTAGTTGTTCTAGAATGAAACCCATGTTTTGAGAACCCTGGTCATATGCGTAAAGCATAATATGAGTCTTAATGTTTCACTCTTAAGTATATAGCAAAATTCAATGATGAATATGCTTAGATGAAATCTTCCTAATGTATCAGAGAAAGTCAAAGCATCCAGAAACAGAAAAGTGGCTAACAGATTTAAAGAAAAGAGAAAATTGGTACCTCTAAGCAAAGGAGAGCACAAATTAGAAGCACCTCATGAAAATTAAACATATAATACATGAAAATAAAACTTTAGCAATGCATAGAAAGATAAGTTAAAGAAATTTCCCAATACGTAGAACAAAGAGTTTTTTTTTTTTGTTTGTTTTTTGTTTTTTGTTTTTTGTTTTTTTTTAAACCCATGAATAACAGCAAGCAAACAAACACAAGAAGAGAAGACTGAGTGTCAGGAACTGAAGTCATCCAAAGAGAAATGGCACTGTTCAAAGCTATTAGTTATCTTATATTCCCCTGGTAAAAATAAAACACTATAAAGGTCTAAAACATAATGTGAAGACACCAGAGAAAAAGTAGAGCTCAGAAAAACAGAGTATATGTAAATGTTTGAAAGTTTAAATGGCATGATTTTTCTCATAAAACTGAGATTATAAAACTTAATAGATGAAGAAAATAAAGCTTACAAGAAAGGGGGAAATGTTCAAAACTAACCTTCAAAGAAACACACACATTAAAAACAAAACAAAACAAAACACCCCTTAGGCTGTTTTGTGCTTTGAGTCCAAGAAATAGTATTTTTCTACAACTGAAACTGATTTGCAAATGAACTAGCAAGTTTTCCATGCATTGACAATACTGAAATGGTCTGTGTGGGCACACACACATACACAATTCCTGCTGAGAAATTTCATGTTGCTTGTGACTATACATTCAAGTTATAGAAAATGGAAAATATTTAACAACATGCAAGAGGAATATTAAACCATACTCAGCATACTGATGAGACATGAGAACATTTCATCAGGGAATCTGCTAATCAAAAGACTATCCAAGGGTTCAACCTACTTATTACTATATAAAATGATTAATAAATACACTTTATATACTGGTTGTGATATATCATAACGTATATAACTGATATGATAATGTACAGACATAGAGTATTAGAATATTAACATACTTCCATCGCATTTAGATAACATAATTAGTTATTTGAGACTTTTGAGTTTCCAATATTATTATTAGGGGTTGATATTTAGAGGTCAATATCCAGTTTTATTAAATTGTTCTGGGAGAGGCCAGATAAAAGTGGCTGTCATTGTTTTTCATCAGCAGGGTGTTCCCACTGAAATTAGAACTCTCCATTTTCTTCCACACAGGTGAGACAGGAAGCCACAGATGGTGAGAGCAGGGTAAGTGCTCTTCCCTCTGTGTGTGTTTGATAGATAACAGTCTAGTAAATTCTTCTCTTGTAGCAGAGAGCAGTCCAAGCATATTTCAAAAGCAGCTTTTCCATTCCTTCTCTTCCAGAATTACAAGGGAGTTTCTTGGAGTTCTTGAATATAAACAGCTGCTGAGGTAGATCTCATAAAAGTGTGGGATTTTCTGTAAGTCTATCGACCTTGGTAGTTTCTCATTCTTGTACATTACCTAGGGTCTATAAGTTTGTCAATATTATCATTCACATACCCTGCTTCAGGTAATCAGAGATTAGATGTGATTCTCTGGATTCTCTCTATCTGGATTTCAGAGTGATGACCTATCCCAGGATCTCAACTCTGATGAGATTGTTGGCTTTTAGTAAGGAAGTTTTACCTTACCCTGAAGGTGGGCTTGACTGTTCTCAAGTTTTTCTGGGGCCAACAAACACTGTCAGAACAGCATTTCATGAAGTTTAATTCTGCTTTGGCTGTATTTCTCTCTTTTTAAATTTTGAATTGCATAGTGGCCATGACATTGGTTGACTAGCAGGGAAATGAATGACCTTTGCATCTATATGGAGTGAGCCTCTTTGGCCTAACATTCAGTCATGAGGAAAAGCCTAGACCCTTCAGAAGTTTTCACATAAAATCCAGTTCCACTTACAACATCATTCTTTTCAAATCTTTATCATCTTAAGACTTACTGAGGCCTCTGATCTGTCCCGCTTCTGGTTCCCCACAAAAGGGGGAGAAGAAGGATTATAGGAGCCAGAGGGGTTGAGGACACCATGAGAACACAGCACAAAGACTTAACTAAGCCAGGCTCATAGAGCCTCAGAGAGATTGAAGTGAAAAACAAGGATCCTGTTTGGGTCTGAGCTAGGTCCTCTACATATACATTGTGATTGTGTAGCTTGGTGTTCTTGTGGGAATCCTAACAGTGGGGGTGGGCGCTGTCTCTGACTCCTTTGCCTGCTCTTGTGACCCTTTTCCTCCTACTGTGTTGCCTTGTCCAGCCTTGATATGAAGGTGTGTACCTAGTCTTATTGTGACTTGTTATGCCATGTTCAGTTGATATCCCTGGGAGGCCTTCCCTCTCTCTCTCATTCTCATTCTCTCTCATTCTTATTCTCTCTCTCTCTCTCTCTCTCTCTCTCTCTCTCTCTCTCTCTCTCTCTCTCAGTGAAACAAGTGGTATGGATCTGGATCTGGGGGAGACATGAGGTAGGGGAGGGACTGGGAGGAGTGGAGGGAGGGGAAACTGAGGGCAGGATGTAATGGATGAGAGAAGATTTAGACTTGTTGAGGCATTTGGAAAGGATGGCAGTGCCATATCTTTTGCAAAGTTCCCGATTGCTACTTTAGACACTCTTCATCATGCCCATTCTGTACTCCCCGAAGCACTAATGCTGCTCACCTTTCACTTCTCCAGTGAACATTGAACACGACAGACTAAGTGCCCACTGTTGTATCTGTAAGAGAAGTGGAGTCATTTCACATTTGTCCAGCTTTTCCCCAGACCACACTTGTACACCAGCAGTCACTGCTCAGAACTATGATCCATCCATGCCCTCCTGTAATCATCAGTTCCAGAAGCTTTCACTTCCAGACTACTGCACAGTCCAACAACCCAGACTGTGGCTATGTTAAAGACAATTAACAACAAATCTGTTTTTGCACATCTTAATTATTTCTTTATGGTTCTAAAATGATTCAACATGCCAAACTCTATCTACATGAGCAAGTTTTTATAGCCATGGAAATGGAAGTGATATGCAGAAAATCTAAGTGAGGTTTAGAAACAATTCAATTGGTTGTGCCCAGCTCAGTTTGGTTTATTCAAACAGAGTTTGGACACTTGCTGATTGTAATTGAATGAGATGTAATTACTTGGCATAGATTAGGCAATGGATTGCTTCATATTGAGTAAGAGTGTAGTTCACTGTGTATGGGGACAACTTCAAGTCAAACTTAATACACATCTAGACAACTATAGGCCAAACTTGAAACCATAGAACAACAAAACCCCTTTCTATATAACAAGATTTTGATGCCAATGGGCTTTACATTCTTGTCATGGACAGAGTTCTCTACCAGACTCCAGATTTGTTATTTCCTGAGCCTAAGAGGCTTTTGCTTTTCTGTGTAGCTCTTAAACACCTTCTCCCATATTTGTAGCTAGCTACTTTCTACTAGGTAATGATACTATAGAGAAAAATTTCCCTCCAAAAATAGCTGGCGACTCTAGTATCTGAATGGATGAATTTGACTCATTTGTTACTTGACATTTCTTTACTTTTCATGTATCTGTTTCCCTTTTATTTTAGAAATGTAAGTTGATACACAATAAATCATAAGTCCTAGACTGTATTTTAGTCATCATTCAATCTTTGACATCTTCTGCTATTCCTGCCCTGTGGTAGGTGATCAAAAATACTTGGAGTGATTAATAGTGATGAGATATTTTTATTGGCAAAGTGGGAATGATTATATGCATGTATAAAACAAAAGAAAAAATAGCATACACCATGGAGTGCTAATTAATGTTCACTCTCTTCCCACATTTCAATCATTTTAGGATTAACTTTAGGATTAGTAATAAAATTTTGGATACATTTTCCTTAGAGACATTACTCAAAAAGATTTCAATTCTCCAAGTCAAACATGTTCCACATGAAGAATTTTAATCCTGTCCTCCATGGAATTAATCCACAAATTGCATGATTCTTGTTAAATGAATTATAAATAAGCCTCCAAAGCAAAACTAATTCACTTCTCTGCAGTACTCATGGCTTCTATTAGTTTCTTCCCAATATTAAAAAATATTAATTTGCTAGGTTGTATTTTTCTCACAAGATAAACATGTCAATGCCACACTCTCTGAGGTCTCCATAGTTCTGTAATTGTAAAGCACACTGCTAAGACATTCCATTCATGTGTGGATTCATTATAGCTCACCAGAAAAATGTATCCTGCTTATCTTCATCATCAACAACTGGTGGATAGTACATCTTGAAAAAGAATAAATAACAGCTTAACATATGAGTTATTTTCCAAGTAGAATGCTATCTAATTTGTATATGTATTTTAATGCAGGCATTTTTTGATATAAGGTTTTACTAGCATTCAATTTTCACTTCTAAATCTTTTGATAAGTTATAACAGAGAATAAAGTAGACTTATTTTTTAAAAGAAAAATGACATGGAACTTAACATTTAATATTTTTAAACGTTTGTACCTTACCTATTAAGCTTGTAATACAAACTGCCATTTTCTTGCTCTTTTGGTCATGATAGAATAGCTGGATTGGGAGTTTAGTTCAGTAATGACCATCAAAATATATGTATGAGGTAGCTAATGTTTGTGATACAGAGAAAGTAATTATCAACTGTATAGCTTTACCTGTTTGGAAAAAGAATGCATGTCTTCTTCCTTCAACTTGCTGTATGGAGAGAATTCTTATCTGACGAAGCCAAGGAACAGCTGTTCGCTGATGGATCACAGCAGGAGAATAAACACAGCCGTCTGGTCAGGGGGGGTATTTTTCACTCTCGTGCAACTTGTTTCCTCAATATTTTTGTCTTCAGTTGTGGATTATGAAGTGTGTGTGAGAGAGTAAACATCAGACAATCACTCTTCCTCTCCCTGCATGAGGAACAGCACTTCCAGGCAGATTAGTGATTTATATACTCAGAATGCTGTACAACACAATTCTTTATTGAATAAAATGAGTCTAAAATAGGAACATGATTTGGGTTTACTTCCTTCATTAATCAAAAGGAACAACATAGCAAGATAGGAATGTTTCTTTCAATGAGTCATCCCTGATTTTCCTTCTTTTTGTGGTCTTTTGTTTCACAGCATACCAATCACTGCATGCCGTCCATAACTACATTTTAATAATAACCTAGATGATAGATGAATAAGTTGCAGGAGCAGTGATTGGAAAAAGATTGCAAGAGGATGCAAGTTTTCAGGAGTTTATATATTTCAGAGAAGTCATATGTAGAAGGAAACAAGCAGATGAACAAAAAGCTTAACAATGACCACAGTCATTGGATTTGTCAAGTAGGTGAGTTTTTGTAGAATAGCAGCTAGGTTAGAAGATATACATATTGATTACCATTTATTCTCTAAAACCTTCAAAATCTATTTAGAATTTGTTTTGTGTAGAGTAAGTGGTATGCATTTCTTTGAATTTGGTCAGTACTTGAAACTATCCCTATGGTAATTTAATAAATATTTTGTTTGGAGGTTAGATTAGGGTTGCAGAGAACAATCAATGTGTAGCTGAAGTTTTTTCCAGTTCCGCCCAGCCCTATGGACCCCACAGCCGCTTATAAAATAATCACTCAGAAGCTTATATTAATTACAACTGTTTGGCCATTAGCTCAGGCCTACCACTGACTAGCTCTTATATTTAAACTCAGCCCATTTCTGTTCATCTATGTGTTGCCACGTGTTCCGTGGCTTTACATGTGTGCCATTACATGCTGCTCCCTGGACGGTGAACTGGTGTCTCCTCTGACTCAGCCTTCCTCTTCCCAGAATTCTCCTTGCTGTTTGTCCCACCTCAATGTTCATGAGATAATTTTAATTGGGGAGCACACATATCACCTCTCCTTTCTTTCATTCTTATTATGCTAAAAAAGTAGACACTTGGACTATAGGCACAATGAAGAGAATTAATATACGTTCAAAGCATAAATGGTGCTACGGGACATAACAACCCTGGCACCATCCTGATGTTACACCTGTAAGCCATTGACTTGTTTCTTTCCTGAGGCAAAGATCACTCTGAGCAACAAGATTTATCTCAGAAAAACAGAAAGAATAAGATTCATAAGGTAGCAACAATAACAATAACAGTACTATTCCCAATTCTTTTAAAAAAGAGGGCCATGAAGATGGTGTCAGGGAACAGTCCATCATTAGACAAGCAAAAAACCGACAAAATGAAAAAAAGAAAAAGGTCTTGATGTTATTAATCAATAAATGAAGGACAATGGTTGTTGAGTGATTAGAAACAAAAGATTTGGTCCCAGACTACCTCCCGGAAGACTCCCCAAGTGGAAGAGATGGAGCTGAGGACCACCAAATCAGCTGGCGATGGCAAGATAGTGTGATACAAGATAGAGAGCTGATACTGAAACAGAGAGATTAAAAGTAAATGCAAAACCCCAGCCACAGGACCAAAAATGAGTTTCCTTACAAGTCAACTAGAAAAGCTAATTATCCACTGAAAATTTACTAAGCACACAGAAGGAATTTACATCAATAGTGAGGCAAATTTAGCCTCAGACTAAAAGAGGTTCTGAACATGCTTAGCATATTTTAATTACAATGCACCAAAAGGTCAAACTGTTTCCAAGTAACTCAACTGAAGCAAGACAAAAGTCAAAATATTTATAAATAGATGAAAATATTGGTAGATAATTAAAAGTTATCAAACCTATCTCCTCAACACTCACACATCTCTGGGAAGAGGAGGCAAAAAGATTTTAAGAGCTAGAAACAGTGTCTTCCAGACACAAGAGGACAGATGAATGTATGAATTCACAGAGACACAGGTAGCATATATTAAACCTGCACAGGTTCAAGCCAGATGAGGTCCCAGTACTGAGAGTGGAAAGTGGACACGGGCTCCACCCCTAACTAAAAAGCTATCGACAATTGATTCCCATTAGCAAAGGAAAACTCAGTCTCATTGGGTATATCAATCGCAGTTCAGGGTAGGTACTGTGCCCAGTTAGCTATCACAAAATGAAAGCAATGGTATTTTTGTGATTTTTTTGTTTTGTTTTGTTTTGCGTTTTGTTTTTTTCTGGGGTGGGGAGCATTTTTTTTTTTTTTTTTATTTTGCCTATTTTGATTTTTAGTTTTAATGTTTTTGTGGGCATTTTGATTTTTGGATTTGTTTTTATTTCTCTTTTTTTCTGTATTTTTTTTTTTTTTAAAGAGAGGAAAGACACAAAGTTGCGTGGGTAGAGAGGTGGGGAGGATCTGGGAGGAGTTGCGGGAGAAGAAAAACACGATTAAAATATATTCTATGAAAAAGATCTTTTTAAGTTACCCTATAGAAAAAGAAACAGTAAAATACAACCTGTGATGAGAAGATAAAAATCAATTAATTGAAAGATCCACTAATGTTACATTTGGGAGACAAAGAAATCAAAAAGTTCATTACAATTGGACTCCTGGCGCTCCACCTGGGACCCGGCAGAGGATCTCTGCATCCACTTCCATCAGTTATTGGATGAGAGTTCCAGTACGACAGTTAGGGTGTTTGGCCATCGGATCACCAGGCCAGGTGGAGCTCCAGGAGTCCAATTGTCGAGAAAGAGGAGGGACTGTAAGAGTGTGAATTTTTGAGACCAAGATTGGAAGAGCCCAGGGACAAATAGCCAAACTAATGGAAACACATGAATTATGAGCCAGGGGCTGTGGAGCTCCCAACTGGAGCAGGCCCCCTGGATGAATAGCTTGAACTGTTTGGGAGGCACTCAGGCAATGGGACCTGGACTTGTCCTTAGTGCATGAGCTGGCTGTTTTGAACCTTGGGCTTATGCAGGGACACTTTGCTCAGCCTGAGTGAAGGGAGGAGGGGACTGGACCTGCCTGTACTGAATCCACCAGGTTTAAGTGAATCCCCAGGGGAGTCTTGGCCCTGGAGGAGATGGGAATGGAGGGGAGGAGCTGGAGAGGAAAGTGGGGGTGGGGTCAGGAGCGGGGAGGACAGGGGAATCCATGGCTGATGTGTAAAACACAAATATAATAAATAAAAAAAGGAAAAAAGTTCATTACAAAAATATTTCATATATTCACAGAAATAGAGAGTAGAAAGACATAAAAAGACCTAAGTTGGACATCTAGGAAGCACTCTACTAGTAGAACCATATCTCTAGCTCCTTAGTTGGATATATGTGGAGGTAAAAATTATAATATATGAAATTACATGTATGGTGATTGAGTATATGCATCGCAGAAGTACACACAGACACAGCAAATTTCTAAATTGAAACCTGGAGGAAGAAATGGAAGATGAGTCTGGGCTACATCACGAGTTCTAGACCGACTTGGGCTAAAGTGAGATTATGTTTTAGAAAACCAAGAAAAAAAAAACCTCAAGGAAACAAAGCCCAGAAAAAGTAAAACTCCACCAAGGAAGACTGTGTTGGAAGAAATTAATGAAGAATAATGTACATAGTGACAAATGAGAAAAGTGACTGTTGTCAAGATATCAGTTCTATCCAACTTGCTCTGTAGATTCAGCAGGCTCTTACTCAAAGTCCTAGCAAAATTATAGTTCATACCAAGAGTTTTGTGTTTTTAAAATGTGAATACAACACAGATTGGAAAGGAAGAAGTGAAACTTTTGCTATTTATAGAGAACATTCACATAGACTGATGATATCTACTCAAAACAGATTATAAAACTCGTGAGTATGGCTGTTCAAGTCTATAATTCCGGAATTTATGGGACGAGGCAGGAAGATTGTAATTTGAAGGCCAACATATCTAAAGAGAAAAACCTATCTCCCAAAAGAAAACAACAACAATGAACTAAGGCAATTTAGTAAGATTTTAGAATACAGCATTATTATATGTAAATCTATTATCTATTTGTCTTAACAGCTGAAAATTAAAACTAAAAATTATGTCATTTACAGTAGCATCAAAAATGAAATACTTGGGGCTGGAGAGATGGTTCAGCAGTTAAGAGCACTGGCTGTTCTTCCAAAGGTTCTGAGTTCAATTCCCAGCAACCACATGGTGACTCATAACCATCTATAATGAGATCTGGTGCCCTCTTCTGCCTGCAAGCATACATGCAGACAGAACACTGTATAATAAATAAATAAATAAACAAACAAACAAACAAACAAACAAATAAATAAATAAATGAAATACTTAAGAATATATCTGACATAACATGTATAAACCTATATCATGAAAACCATAAAATTATTGAGACAGAAAATATTTTGACAAATGAAATTATATGCTGTATTTATCGGTCTAAAATGTGAATATCATTTTGATGGAAATTCTCCTCATATTGATCTATAGACTTAATTCTCTTCAAAGCACTAACATGTCAGGTTTTTAAAAAATAGAAATCGATTGTGTGATTCTAAGTGTCATATTCAATACAAATTGTCTAGAGTAGCCAAGGACAATCTTGAAAAATAACAAAGTTGGACAACTAAGACTACCTGGTATAAATATTTATTAAAAAGATACAATTGTTAAGACAATGTAGTGTTAGCATTGTCTAGAAAGACTAGACAAGAGAAGTTGGAAATAGATTGGAAATCAACAGTAGAGCCACATGTATATCACAACTAGTTTATAACAAAGTACAAAAGCAATTTGTTGGACAAAGCATTGTATTTTCAGTAAATGTATTAGAATAACTGAATATGTTCATTTATATTTATGTATATTCCATTGACTATAGATGGAAACTTAAGATTATATTACACCATATAAGACAAACTGCAAATGAGTACTAGACCAAGAGAAAAATCTCACAAGTGTAAAACTTTCAGAAGGAAATCGTTGAAGAAAAATCTTTGCAATGTTGCAGAAACAAAGATTGCTTAGACACAACATTAAACATATGCCCCATCAATGAGAAAAAAGATAAATTGGGCTTCACCAAAACTTATATTTCTTAAAAATCACTATTATGGGATAAGGATGTAGCTCAGTAGGTACTGTGTTTGCCTAGCATGTACAAAGCCCCATGTTCAGTCCTCAGGACTACACAAACCAGGTGTGGTAGAGAATCACTGACATTCCAGTTCTTATGAGATGAAGCCAGGAGCATCAGAATTTCAAGGTCATCCTTGGCTATATGAATCTACAATGGAGTACATGAGACCCTTGTCTCAAAAAAAAAAAAAAAAAAGAATGAATGAGTACATGAAAAGACACTACTAAAGGAAAACAACAAACAAGTCATAAAATGGTTGAAGAAAATATTGTTAAGTCGTATTTGCATGAAAAACATCTACTTAGAATAGAAAAGATCTTTTACCACTCAGTAAAATGAACATAAACTACACACTTACAAATAGGAAGACATTCTGAATGATGTTTCCTAAAAGCAGATATAAAAATAGCAAATCAGCCCATGGAAAGCTATCTCACATAATTTGTTATTAAGGAAATGCAATTTAAATCCATAATAAAATGCTGTTGCCCCATCACTATTAGAACAACTAAATTTGAAGATACTGACCACCCTGGACAGAATGCAGAGCAGCATCTAAGGCATGATGGCTAGAACAGTGAGTGATACAAACACTTCAGCAGAGGTGGGCACTTTCTTACACATACACTTTTGTAAACATGCACATACATGCCGGATGATCTCATCATTCCACTTCTCAGCGTTTACTGAGATAACTGAAAATAAACAGGCACACAAAAATTATCCATGTGTAGTCATAGCAGCTTTATTTGCAAAAAATTACAAGTTGGGAATGACTGAAATATATATCAGCAGGTGAGTAGGTAAACACATTTTGGTGTGTAATGGACTAATAGTTTATAATAGAATGAGCTATGTGTAAGAATCCAGAATAATTGCGTTCCATGAATGAGGCCAGACTCCAAATCCCATGAGTAATGTATTATGTTCATGTTAGACTCTAGAAAATGCAAATGGGAGACACATGAATGATGGTCTGACTGGAGGTCAGGAGCTGGAGAGGAGGAATGAGGAAACGGACTCAGGGTGGTGGATCTTGACTGAAGGGATGGTTTCATGGACTTCACAGGTATCAAAACCCATCAACCGATAGACTTCCCATGTGTATCACTATTGTATATCATGTTAACCCCAATGATGTTGGGATCTTACTGCTCTTTAGCTTTTAGCCTATCAAATCTTTACTTTTGGGATTTTATATAAGTTAAGGCAAACTTGTTCCAGCCATTTTGATGTCTTCATGAGAAGTTTCTTGCTCTTGAATGTGGTTCCTACCAATCTTACTAACAGATAAATGTAAGAGAAACACAGAGAAAACACAAGGGCCGCAGAGGGAACTCCTTGACCCCTAGAGGCATCTTCCTTCAATCCTTGTTTTCTATGCCCTGTCCTAAAAGTCAGTCTGGTTGCTTTGCTTTCTTTTTGAGTGCATGTTATTTATAAGAATAGTCAGGTTCATTGTAATATTTTCACACATGACCCTTGTTCTCTTTGTCTACCCCTCCTCAGATCTTCCTCTCTTCTTTAATCATCTCCCTCTACTTAGGTGGTGTCTCTCCTTCTCCACATATTCTCTGTATAAGATAATATGTGATAGTTTTTTTTTTTTTTCTGGGACTGGCTTATTTTACTTGATGTGATGGCATTCAGCTCTATACATTTTCTTGCTTTTGATATGATTTCTTCATGGCTGAATAGTACTTCATTGTGTATCTATATCACACTTTCTGCTCACTTGATGGCCAGCTTTATCTACCAAGGATCATTGTTAATATCGATAAACCATGAACACCTATAAAAGTAATTCAATCAATAAATAGGCACACAAACATCACAGAAGTTTTAACCACCCAGAGGAACCATCTTCCTGAACAAGAACTCTGGGAGGAGAGTGATATGAAAGGGCCAAATTCAGGAGTGTGTTAAAATCTTTGGAGGGTGGGATGAGGTGCATGACTTTACAACAACATAGATCTATGTCCCATGTTAATGTCATTTTATTTTAATGACTTCAAAGGACAGTGAATTTTTACGACCATTGAAGAAAGGTTTGTGAAACTGAGAATCGCTATTTTAGGATGTTCATACTGCTGCTGCTGTTTAGTTTGCTGTGAGATTGCATTCTGATAGAAACACCATGAAGATGCAGACACAAGTCACAATGCACTTAGTACTGCTAACACACCAAACACGATTGTTCAGCCACAGAGTATGTATCAGAATCTTGGTTGTTGCTGGGACAGTGGTGTGGCTAAGGAGAATTTGCAGGTGTTTTTGCCTGACATGGATAAAGAACATCTTAGCTAGGGCTAACCAAATTTTCAAACAGTGACTATCACTTTTATTTGATGCTTATTACATTTGTATCAGTTAAAGTTAGAAAATGGGAAGCTGAACCACAGAGATCTAGGAACCTGTTCATACTAAAATCTAATCACAGAAATGCACAAAAATCTCTATCAAATCTAAACAACTGTTGCTGTGTTTAAGAGAATACAGATTTCATAACCCACAAGGGTTATATATTGTATATTAAATAATGCATTTGGCTAATTCAAACAAACGAGGCTGGTTTTTCTTTGGTTATGATCAAGGAGCAAGATGGGTATCATAAGAATTCTACACAGATGACATCAGTGAAAATCAAGCCATGTCCCCTAGGATGCATGTGATATCTCACTGAAGCCTCACGAGTCTCCTTCAGCAGGGGCATGCTTGGTGGTTATGAGGTTTTCTGAAAGTGACATTATGATTGTACTGTCCCTTTAGTGGCATGACTGTCCAGATGCTGTCGTGTTGAAAGACTAAAACACGTTTGCAAAGTCCACAAAGGCTTAACAAAGGCTTTTACAAAAGAAGTCTGGCTATGATTACACAAGTGTGTGTGGCTCACTCCTACCTGACATGGTTTGGAGCAGGCCCATGGTACAACGCTGCTATTTTGACATTTTCTTTCTCTGAGTATAAAGACAGCCATTAAAGAGGTATAAATTTTCCTGAACAGCATTTCAGCTATTCATATGTCATTTAGTTTTGAAAGCTCCATGCCTGTGCCTGTTTATCCTTCCTTCAGTTCCCTTGTGGAGACTGCAGTTTCTAGTCTGGGCATCAGCAAACCAAAGCCACTTGAACACCCTCCAGGGATGCAATTACTCCATCAGAGACCCTTGATCATCTTCATCATACTACTAATTTCTGCCTGATTTAAGCATGTATTTGTTGCTGCCTATTATTAGCCCATAGCTGATACTGCAGGGGCTGTTATCAGAGTGGCCTGTCTTGTCTGTCATTTCCTTCTCCACGGATACATGATAGTATTTTGACATTTGCAAAGAAAGCATTGTGAAGAATGAGAACCAATCCCTTTGCACTGGATTAGTGCTCATAGATCCTGGGCTTCTACTCTGGCTTTGGCATTTACAGGTCCTATACACAGTTAAGCCAGTCAATCTCTCTGAATCTCATTTTTCTGTCTCTGAAACAAAAGTGACAAAAACATCAGCCCATTGCATAAGACCGACATCTCTCTCTTAGAGATCATTTCTTGCTCAGCTCCTGGAGAATATATGAGCTATACAGTGTAGGTAGAATCACGGTAGAGCTCTGGTCACATTTTCAATGGACAACTTTGATCAACATTAGTTAACATTAGTTATATAGTGTAATTCTTATTATTAATTTCTTGGTCTCTGAACACGGGGATAGAAACTGGAAGACTTCTTGTCAACGTGGTTGGATGTCTGGACGGCATACCAGACTGTGTGACGGAAGAACTGAGGAGCATTAGAAAGTGTGTGAGTGTTCTACTGCCTTTCATGTTCTGGGCACTTCAATGGGAATGCAGGGTTGGATGTTAGACCTGGACCTGGAACTGCTGGGCTCTCCCTGCATCGTGAGAGAAGCCCTCTCAGATCTTCTGTGTGACTTGCCTCCAGGATGCAACAGCAACTTGATGCATCAAACCTGCATTTCTACATCATCTTTCCCATCACTGTGCTTGCTTATGGCATGACAATGTAGTTAGTATCTACTAAATTCTGGGCTGCTTCCTATAGCCTGTAGGCTCTAGAAAAGTTTGGTTAAGGCCTGTGGCTAGTTCAGGCCAGTGTGTTGGTGTCATGTGGATGGAGGCAGTACGAACCAATTTGAACCACCAGATTTCTTCTATCCTGAAGATGTCACAGGATCCAGATGGTATAGCTCCATGATGCACCAGGCTGCTGAGATGGGATGTACTGAACGTAACTTCAGCAAGAAATAATCCTTTGTGGTTTGAGTTACCTGGAGTTTGGAGGTTTGTTCACTGCCACAGGTAGTGTTGACTGTCACATCTAAAACAGGGTGGCAGATATGGAAGTGTGTTGAACTCTTTCTAGAGAAAAATCTAATACATTTCTTGAGAAAGCCTGTGTTAGCCAGACTTTCACAAACTAGAATTGTTAAAAAAAAAAAAAAAAAAAAGGTAAGCCGATTTAAATATTACAGTATTTAAACAAACTGCGGGAGAGCTACACTGTGAAACAGCTGTGGAAGGTCTTCCCTGTGCCATCTTCCTTTGATCACTGGGGAATTCAGTAGGATGGTGAAGGGAAAGCTTCAGGAATGGAGGCCACAGTGAACTCATAAGCGATAAGTTTAGGGAAAATGTATCAGGCATGTTTTCTCCTTTAGCCAAGTCAACTTCTTCCTTTTGTTTTTTTTTTTTTCCTGGGGGGGGGGATATTCAGCATTTTAGATTTTTACTGTTCTTTTAGAGAACTACAAAATCAGAATGACTTTGACACAGGCACCAGGCAATTTTCTTCCCTAATTTACTAGATTTCTTTAGGCCTTAGGCCATCTTTGCTTTTGAGCGGTTGCCAGGCAACAGCTTAAATCCGCTGGTCCAAGATACCTCAGAGTAGCCTGTGTTTTGAAAGAGTCAAACTTTAGTAGGTTCTTTTGACCCCTGGCAAAAGCAAAGACTTGTGAGCATTTTGAAGGGTGGCCTTCAGTACTTTCCCCATTTTGTTTTGCGCTTTAGGATAGTGGCAGTAAGTTTTTGGCTTTTTAGTCTCATTAAACAAGTCACCTTCCCTGGCTGGGGGAGAGTGCATAGAGATGGAGTTGACACGGTAGTCAATATGAGTGACACTCTGCAGACTACTGTTTTTACCTGTAAGGAGGCATCAGAGGTACTCAAGTATGAGACAAGGTTGGAAACAGCATAGGAAGGTGGGATTTCAAGGAAACTCAGGTGTCATGACATCACAGGGTATTAAGGAAGAACAGTGGCCACAATCTAGGAGCTGCCCAGGGGGTGGTAAGCTTTGCCATTCAAACCAACAAAGGTAGTCATGGCAGTGGTAGAAGGAGGTCTAGAGTTCTTTTAGTACAAACACTCCCATGTTCTGAGTTTTGAAATCCGTGGGTGAAGTTATGAAGGGATTCGCGTGATGTCATGCAGTTGAAAGATTCAGGAAGCGTGTTTGAACTTCTCAATCACCAGTAACTGCCTCTCCTATTGGCCACTGACATGTACTATGCAGATATCTGCAGTGGGGAAACAACACTCATTCACGCATTTGTTTGCCGACCTTGAGAAGAAACTTCCGTTTGTATGTAGATATTCCCTGATCCAGTCACCGTAGGGTGCAGTATGGCACATGGTAGAAGTCAGAGTCAGTTCTTTCACCATGAGAGTCCTGGGGATTGAATGCAGGTCATGGGGCATGTTTAGCAGCTGAGCCATCTCCTTGGGCCCTGCATTCCTCTTTCTGTGTTAAGCACTTGAGAGTTTTGAGGAGTTTGGGTAAGCAGAGGCTCTACATCCTCCCTCCCATTCTGACTTCTCTTTCCTTGGGACTAGAGCTGAATGCTGCTCTTGTTGTCTCTAAGTGGATCCAGCTTTCCAGCTGCCTCTGCAACAAGAGAGAGGGAAAAACCTCCTGGGACTACTGAGCAGGTGAGACTGCTCCTTTATGGACTGTGTGGCTCTCAGAGGTCTAAGAACTTCCCAGGGAAAGATCGCTACTTTCCTTCCTGAATCCCTGAAAACTGCCTGTCTCTGGGAACCAGTAAAACCCTGTGATGTTTCCAGGTCCAGACATGGCAGACGCCCAGCAGGGGTCAGGTTGGTGGATAGATTGTGAGGGCAGAGGATCAGGGACATGATTCAGGGCTGCGGTTTTACAGAGTTCCAGTTTGAATATAAAGTTGAGTTTGTGTTTTATTTTATTCCCCTTCCCTATAGATTGCCCATCCACTGTCGTAAATGATGCCTCAGCTGCTCCCACAGATGAGGCAGCAGCTGCTTGGTGCCCTGTGGTGAACTCTCATGTGCACCTGCACACCACAGGAGCCATGTTGCCATGAGTGGCAGTTGTTAGTTCCACGTGCTGGGAATGTGACACATTGTGGGCAGAGAAGAACAGCAGGTAGATTATAAAAACCTTGGCTCTTCACCTTTTGACATCGTAAAGTGAGCGTTCCACAGAAAGATGACCAACTGAAGATGTTGGGGTGTAACAGGAAAGGAGGGTGAAGGGAGAGAAGGGAGGAAAGGAAGGGCAGACGGGTTGGGGGATAGAGGGACAGGAAGAGAAGAGAAGAGAAGAGAAGAGAAGAGAAGAGAGAGAGAGAGAGAGAGAGAGAGAGAGAGAGAGAGAGAGAGAGAGATTGGTGTCGTATGTATCCACTTATACATGTATGTTTGTTAAAGTAAGAAAGTAAGAGGTCTTTAGCCTGAGGCTGCTACTTCTAGTTCCTAAATAACAAACTACAGGCAAAACCAGTATGCTAACAATCTGAAATCTATCTTACAATACACATTATTTCCGTAACAGATAACCATGGTACATCCAATCACAACCAGGTAAACTTGAGATAATCACAGGTAGTCAACTAGTCAAAACTTGCCCAGAAAAGGACAATGCGTTATCCTATAGCATGCCCAAATAAAGTGAACGCTCAGCTATGGCCGGGCCTCTGCACCTAGAATATAAATTTTGTCCCTCAAGCTGCTGGCTAGAGCTCTCTAGAACTTGCTTAGTGCTGCCCAATCAACAAATCACACAATGATCAAATAAACTATTATCATGTATAGTTTATCTTTTAATGTGTGCATATATACCTGTGCATATATATGCATATATGTATGTGTATATATGTTTATATATGTGTGTATATTTATTATCCATTCATATAGTTTATATATTATATAAGTTTATAAACTACTTTTAGTATATTACTCAAATACATGTATGTATATGTGAGTACGTGAGTGTATGTGTGTGTAAATATATAATCACTTTTCTATTGCTGTGATAAAGTACCATGACCAGGCAAGTTATACAAAAAACCAGTTTATTTGGGTTTATGATTCCAGAGGGCACGAGTCCATGATGGCAGAGTTGAGGTATGATGGTCGAGGCATGAAGCTGAGAACTCACACCTTGATTGTAAACATGAAGCTGAGAAAATGAACTAGAAAAATATGACTCTTTAAACTCTCAAAGGTCATCTCTTTGACAACATCTAGTGACATTCTTCCTCAACACTATCAACTGGAGACCATGTATTCGAGTGTCAAGATCATGGGGATGTCTCATTCAAATCCATACACACACACACACACACACAAAACATACATATGTATATATCATTAAAGATTAAACAATTCTAAGATAAAATAACAAGCAATTTAAAATTACTATAGAAGTAATTTCTAAAATACTTGATTTAGCCAACTCTAAAACTCCTTTTTCACACCCACTTTCACTATCAAGCCTAGGCTGGCTAAACATTCAGGAGCTCAGCTTCTGCCTCCCAAAGACTTGGATTTAAACTGGTACCACTGCGCTGTAGTCAGACTTTGTCGGATTTTCTTTGGAAGGCCAGCCCCTAAATAATGACACAGAGACTTGTTCATTATGAAAGCTTGGCCTTTAGCTTAAGCTTGTTCCCAACTAGCTCTTATAAATTAACCTGCTTCTATTAATCTACATTCTGCCACATGACTTTTTACCTCTCCTCCATTCTGTGTGTCCAACTTCCTCGGTGTCTCACTGGTATCTCCTGCTATGCCAGATTCTAACCCAGAGTTCCTCTCTCTGCCCGGAAGTCCCACCTATTCTCTCCTGCCTAGCTATTGGCTATTCAACTCTTTATTAAGTCAATCAGGTACCTTAGATGGGTGAGGCAAAAGCATAGACACATCTTCATACAGTGTAAACAAATATCCCACAACAATGTATTCTAAAAATAGCATTTTGGTAAGTGAACACATTATACTCCTGTCCAGGGTATGTGGAGTGTGGGGTATGTGTGCTAGGCTTACATAGTTACATGGTACAAACTCGGTTTAGCATGAATTTTGTGTCAATTTTAGAGATTGGCTGATCTTCTTCTTCCTTGGTTTGTTCCTCACCCACTTCCTGCCCTGTCCAGTGGGAGTCCCAGATCACAGGTGCACTTAGGACAGAACCACTGGCTTCCAGTCCTTTCAGATGCCCTGTTCGTTGTGTGTCTAATGACTCCATTAAAAACAGTTTGGGTGGATTTTGTTCCAATCGGATGATTTGACAAGCAAGTTGAAAGTTCTATTTAATGGTTGCTAATAACTTGTTATCACACACACACACACACACACACACACACACACGCATTGAGAGTTCCAAAACAATATATTTTGGTAATATCCACCTCCCAATTCTTTCCAGATTCACTCTGTTCCCTATCCACCCAACTTTGTGTACTTATAAGAATCTTTGATGACCAATTTATGTTTCCCCAAATAGTCTTGGATATGTGGTCTTCTGTACACAATCAACTTACCAGGACCTATACACTTAGAGAAAACTGACCCTCACTTTCCCAGCAGCTCAGAATTGTCATTCATAGCTAGTTGTAGAATTGTGTCCCGAACTCTCCTCTCCTTACTGGGATTTTACCTGGTTTGGGCTTGCGGATTTTGTGTATGCTGTCCCAACTGATGTGAATTTATATGTGTGGCTTTCTTGATGTGTCCAGTTGTGTTATCAACTGCCTGAGCCATGGGAAAGGAAGTGTGGCATACACACACAAATATATATATGTATATGTATACACACACACACATACATACATATATTGCTTTTAGAGCTGAGCATTTTTCAGTCTCTTGTTCTTTGCCCCTTGGCCAGTTGTGAGTCGCTGTGTTAATCATCATCTACTCCAAATAGAAGTTTCTTGGATGAGGGTTAAGAGATGCGTTGATCTATGGGTAGAGTGATAAGTCATTAGGAATCATTTAATCCTATGTTCCCTTTACAACATAATAGTAGAAGATTTTCCCCTAGGACTTATGAGTTGTCTAGCCATAGTTTCTTGTCCCAGTAATGATGCCAGGTATCCTATCAATTAGATAAATATTTGCCTGCTAATAAGGTTGTTCTGCAACTAAATCCTACTAAGACCAAAATGAGGATGAGACAAGTGAGATGCCTTGGCAGCAAAATTAACACTGAAATTGATGCCTTTCTAATTATTTTTGTCTTAGAAACTTCCCTCACCCCACAGTCAGATGGTGAAATCATGAGGCACTATGATCAACAAGAAGAGATGGGGTCCTTATGGTGTCCACACACAGCAGTCCATAGGCGTGCACTTACCCTCAATATCAACCCTTGGACATCTGAGGTCTGATGTTTATTTGCCAAGTCAAATATAAAACACCACACAAAACCTGTCAATTTCTCATGAATGTTTCTCAGTTTTAAGTTAGCTAAAAACAGATTCTTGGGAATAACAACAGAAGGGGCTTAGGAATAAAATGATACCAACTGAGCACCAACCTAGTTTTATTTTAGAAGAATAGACATTGTGGAATGACATGGTATAAAGAACAACTTTGAAAGACAAAATTAGATATAATTAGGAAAAATGAAGAAGATAAGGCAAAAGTAAAGAATATAGTTCACAACTTGATTAGCACCCCCCAAAGGTACAGTGTAAGACATGTGATTTCCAGAAATTTTTGTGTACCTGTGTATTCTAGGACTGAGGTGAAATCTGCCCCCTTTCAGGTAGAAATGGATGAGTATCATGTGCAACCTCTTTCTTGAGCTATTTTGGACTGGCTTAAGTGTTTGCCTTATGCTCCCTTCCATAACAACCCGTTGCTATGCTCTTAGTAACCATGGTGGTGTCATTAGTCTCCACACAGAAACCTAATGCTGAGAGGTAAATTTCATATCGTCTTCTTTGTCAAGTGTAAGACACACCCTCTTCCAGAGGACTTCTCTGGCAGCCATTCTAAAGCTTTGCTCTTTTTTATTTTCTCTATTTCGTCTTCCTTTTTAAAATGTTCTGTTGTCTTTAAAACAATGAAATAGTGTTTTAGCTGGCACAAACACCTCCTATAACCTACTGCACCACCTAGCATATCTCCCTCTCCCAGCTGTTTTTGGTATTTTCTGAACAGAATAAGACTGTTCACTGTTCATGTCCTGGTTCAGTGCAGCTTCATTTACTTGGAAGGTCCCGACTCTTCTCTAGTGTTTAAGAGCAACACTATTACTGCAAAGTTGGGGGGTTGATGTCACTTCTAAACCTTTACTGAAATGTTTGTGGATGTTTTCTCCCTATGCTTTCCTCTTTCCCCATTTCAAGCAGAAGTTAAGACTGAGAAATTGTGCCAAAGGGAAAAATAAGAGGGGCTTAAAATACACTGTCCTTTATGTGTTTTGTAAAAACTTAATCCATTAAGATGAACATATTAGTACTTTGGCACAGTCGGAGAGAGAAGGAAGGTCCTGTGCAATGGGGCATGAGAAAAAGGGCTGGAGGTTCACAGGAGGAAGAACTGGGGCAACAGCTTCAAGGTGATGCCACACAGTGTAGACAAGACTCATCAGCAGAGCTGGAGGTTTGCCAAAGCATACAGAGGTGGGCCACTAATGTTCAATCTTTCCAAAGATTGTCAGCGTCCTAAGCAGGCCTTTGGAGTGACAGAGTTCTTGGGTCTGATAAGATAATGTAACCTGAATAACAGTGGTATAGAATAACAGACGTGAACAGGGCCTGGTGGCCTTGCTAGGTGTCAATACTGAATTACTGGTGGAATAAGTAATGAATCAGTTCATGGAAAGAGGCTTCTGTGTGACTCTCAAGCTGGTTAAGAATTGGGTTGGTCTGGAGAGGAACCATATAGGCCATTTGTTGCAAACTAAGCCTATGTACTAATATTTTATAGTTGTTATCCTACTGTTTTATTTTGCTCATTAAATTTGCATGATATGCAACTCTCCCATCATTTTTATTCTGCATTTGTATTATCTTGCCCCAGTTATACAAAACCCTTTTATAGAACTGTGTGATTTGAGACACAAGTTTGTCACGTGGTGAGTAACAACTAGGTTTCCACCAAGAGAAAACCAAGGAGAGTCAAGCATAAAGACGTGAATCAATCTTATTGTCCTCATAGATGGTCACATGTTGGGAAATAGTTCAAATGCATTCAGAAACCCACCAATAATTGTCCCTACTTTCTCAGCTTCATGAAATTAGTTTATCTGTGTGTAGCTGTAGGCATTTAAATTTACAGTCTGTGAAAGAATTCTGTCCCCAAGATGATACGATTTGGGACTTGGCTTTCGTATAAACATTAGGTAATCTCCTGTTATCAATCCAGAGATGATATATAGGGAAAATACTATATCAGTTGTTAGAATTTGTCTGACTCATGGCTATTCTTTTTAATCATAGCAACTATTTGTGTGTTATTACCAGAAAGGATGGGCTGTGGTCTCCTTTTGCTTTGATACAGAGCTATACATTAGTAAAAGTAGAAATACCATCTTAAAATTTAGTATATAAAAATGTTCATTAATGTGGCAGGATCAAAAATAAGTATGGGTTAAGACCATATTTTTTTTTTTTCTTGAGACAGGGTTTCACTTATCTCTAAAGCTATCCTCAAACTCACTACATAGCCCGGGGTGACCTTAACATATTGATTCAGGCATCTGCTACCATCTCTAACTCATGTGTTACTGGGGATCACTCAGGACCACCTTTCACACTAAGCAAGCACTGTACCAACTGAAGTACATCCTCAGTCCCGTGTCAGCATATATATATACACACCTACAGAATCTCCATGTTCACTATTAGTTTCATGTAATTGGTTGCACATTAAAATATACCAAGGGGCTGTAGAGATGGCTTAGCAGTTAAGAGCACTGGTGGCTCTTCCAGAGGTCCTGAGTTCAATTACCAGCAACCACATGGTGGCTCACAACCATCTCTAGTGGGATCTAATGCCCTCTTCTAGCATAAAGGTGTGCGTACATGTAGATAGAGCACTCATGTACATAAAATAAATCTTAAAATATATCAAAATATTAACCCCAATTACCTCTGAACAGAAACTTCTGATGATATTTATAATTTTTATTATTATAGTAATCAAGCAGTAATAGTACCAACAATGGTGCCAGTACCCAGTGCCTTCTGCTTTCCAGATCTTGCTGCAACTCCTTCCTCTTCATGCCCTGGAGTGGAAGGGGAGCTCAAGTGTACTCAACACTCTTGAAGGACAGGCCTTGAAGAGTTTTTTTTTTTTTCTTCTTTTTTCTCTATATTCCCCAATGTGACATGGACATGAAACACTGTAATTGGATTGGATTTGCTAAGTGTTTTGTTTGTTTAAGCAAGATTCATTTCCATATTAAATGCAATCAGGGGATTTTACGTAAAACTTCAGATTTCTATTTTCTTTTAAAATCCTAAAGTTTAAAAAACCTTATCAGTATCTACATGGCCTTACTTGTTCTTGCTTGTGGTGTTTTATGAAATTAACTTATTTGTAGTTTCCTGCCAGCACATAAATTCGAAGTCTATGAATGTCTTCTCAACCCAGGACAAGGTATGGGACTTGGATTTAGATTAAATAGTAGGCCATTTCCTACCAACAGTTTGCTTTGAAAGGTCACATCCATCAGAGGACACTGAGGGGCCTTGAAATGAGCTATTTTCTCAGAACTCATTTGGTTGTTGAATTTGACTGAACTCTTTAGGTTCATAGTAGTGATCAGTTAATCTCAGGATTCCTTTTCACTCTAAGAAATTATTGAAGTATTTTACTAAGATGAATCATATCTATCCTTAGTTACCATATTAGAAATTTAGCAGGAAATTGTGTTTGTTTACAGATGCATTTAAAACAGTAAGTGGAACTTGGTGGTGGGTACCTATAATTCTAGAACTGGGAAGTTGGGATTTAGAGTGAGATATTGTCTCAAAGCACCAAAAAGTAAATAAAAAAAAGATAAAGGGGTATGTGGCTCAATGACAGAGTACTTATCCAGGGTGCATGAGTCCCTGGGTTAGATTCCAAGCACTAGAAAAAGTAGTTAGGACGAGAGTGGGAGTAATGAAGGGCAGGGATCAAGGGAAAGAAAGCTTAGGGGAGCAGGAGATCCCAGCTGGATCAAGAACAGAAAGGGAGAACAAGGAATAAAACACCATGATAAATGAAGACCCCATGGGAACAGGAAGAAGCAAAGTGCTAGAGAGGTCCCCAGAAATCCACAATGATATATCCACTGTAGACTACTGGCAATGGTCAAGAGAAAGCCTGAACTGACCTAGGCTGGTGATCAGATGGCCAAACACCCTAATGGGCATGCTGGAACTCTCATCCAATAACTGATGGAAGTGGATGCAGAGATCCTCTGCCGGGCCCCAAGTAGAGCTCCAGAAGTCAGTGCACTTGTCAAGAAAGAGGAGGGACTGTAAGAGTGTGAATTGTTGAGGACCAAGATTGGAAAAAAGCACAGGGACAAATAGCCAAACTAATGGAAACACATGAATTATGAACCAAAAGCTGTGGAGCCCCCAGTTGGATCAGGACCTCTGGATAAGTGAGCCAATTGAATAGCTTGAACTGTTTGGGAGGCACCCAGGCAGTGGGACCTGGACTGATCCTTAGTGCATGAGCTGGCTGTTTGGAACCTGGCGGCTTACACAGGGACACGTGCTCAGCTTGGAAGGAGGGGACTGGACCTGCCTGTACTGAATCTACCAGGTTGAGCTGAATCTCCAGGGGAATCTTGGCCCTGGAGGAGATGGGAATGGAGGGGAGGGGCGGGGGGGGGGAAGGCGGGGGCTGGGGGAGGGCAGGGGAACCCAAGGCTTAAATGGCATTTAAGTTGCTTAAGAAAATAACTAGATTTTTCCATACCAAATTTTTAAAAAGAGAAGTGATGTTTTTCATTCCTGCAAAGCTCTTGGTAGCCTGATGATTATTGTATCGGGTCTCTCAATTGTACCAACTAAGCTTCACCCCCAGATGTGGGGAGACTGTACACCATGTAAGCCCCTTGAGACTGTTATGACAGTTCCATAGGAGGATGAGCATGAAAAGATGTCTTAGTATTTTTGTGAAATGACTTTTGGCTTCATCGTCTCCCTCTAAATGTTCAAGGATGCCTATGGACCACCAAACAGTATTTTTAAAATAAATGAGCAATTACAATCTTTCTAAAGATTGTATTAATATTCACATTTTCGCTAGACACTTTACAGTGCTGCCTCAGACTCTGAAGGCAGTAGAGATAGATGATAAAGCATAAGAACCACGTAAATGTTACAAAACATTAAAATACATTTTAAGTTCTAACCTTATGAGTTTTTACACAAACTATAACTTATTACGTACACCTTCTTAAATAAATTGCTTAATGATACTAACACGAAATAAAAATAAAAATAACTGAAAATAACACAGATGCTGGCAGAACATCATTGCAGAAATGCTTCCGTGTGTAAAATCTTTACAGCATGTGTGACGCAGCATGCTTGCTAGTTTAAAATTATGAGTACCTGTGTGAGTCTATGTGCAAGTGAGTGAATGTGCCACTAGAAGCCAGAAGAGTGGGTGACATCCCTGAAAGGCAGAATGACAGGAGCTTGTGATCCACCTGATGTGGGTACTGGGGACTGACCCTGGGTCTTCTGGAGGAGCAGGAGGAGTTCTTAACTGCCAAGCCATCTCTCTAGTCCAGAAATGCTACTTTTGGATCCATCTTCATTCCTTTGTTTATTTTACAGCTTCTCATCTGCTACTGAGTGGACTATATTACTAAAGTTATTCAAAATAGTGAAAAATCAAAAGTTGTGTTTTCACCATACATATGGAGAGATAGATAGATAGATAGATAGATGACAGATAGATAGATAGATAGATAGATAGATAGATAGATAGATAGATAGAGGACTTTGCAGAGGTTGTCTGTGACCTGTGGCTCAAATTCTGCCCAGTGCTCAAGTCTGTTAACTTACGAGTTATCCTTGCTGCTTTTGAGCTAAAAAGTCACAGTGAGTCCACGTGTCTCACAAAGCCGAAGATATTTGCTCTCTGGCTCTTCACACACACACAAAATCTCTGTCCCTGATTTAGAACAGCAGTTTGGATATTCTGTGAACAACCACAGATGAGCACTCTGTGAGTCTCGTTTTTTTTTTTATTTAATATTTTTCTGAAGACATTAGCCCCTAGAAGTGAATGGGTTGCATCAAGAGCAACTCAAGCTGCTGGAATATAGTATAAGTAGAAATCATCTACAAAGAAGTGAGTGGTGACTGAGGCAAGTGGCCCTTTCTAGATGATGTTCTCAGTTGATCTCCATGTCCTTTCTCCGCTGATTTCCAAGGCTCCAAACTACCTATGGCATCTTCCTCTTGCTTTTCTGAGAGCTCAGCATGAACAAGCACTTAGTCAGATCTACTCTAATAACACAGAAGTGGCCTTTTAGTCAGTGCACACTGTCTCTTGGGACTGTGCTGTTCAGGGCAGGTGCTGGTGAACCTCTGGTTGCTGCATTTAGAACAAGGTCTTTTTGGTTTATTTGTTTGTTTGTTGTTTTCTTTTTTTTTCTTTAATTTTTAAAATCCATTTTACATGCCAATCACAGATTCCCCCTCTCAGCCTCCCTCCCCACGTATCCCCCATGCCCTCCTCCAAAAGCATAAGGCCTCCCATAAGGAGTCAGCAAAGCCTGGTACATTCAGTTGAGGCAGGACCAAGCCCCTCCCTGTTGCATCAAGGCTGAGCAAGGCATCTCACCATAGGTAATGGGCTCCAGAAAGCCAGCTCATGCACCAGGGGTAGATCCTGATCCCACTGCCAGGGGCCCCTCAACCAGACTAAGCTATACAACTGTCTCCAATATGCAGAGGGCCTAGTATGGTCCCATGTCCGCTCGACAGCTGTCGGTCTAAAGTTTGTGAGTTCCTATGAGCTGGTTGAGTTGTCTCTGTAGGTTTCCCCATCATGATCTTGACACCCCCCCCCCACCTTGCTCATATAATCCCTCTTTCTTCTCCTTGACTGGACTCCGGGAGCTTGGCCTGGTGCTTCGTTGGGGATCTCAGCATCTCCTTCCATCAATTACTGGATGAAGGCTCTATCTGATTAGCTGGATAGGACAGTTCTGTTTGTTGTTTTCTTTCTTTAGATTACAAGCTCCTTCTGGCTGTGTACATTACACAATTGAGGAATCCAGGTTATCATATCATAGGCCAAAGAATGGACAACTTTCAGGTTGTTATGATTTGACTATGAAAATGTCCATTCTCTGTCCAACACCCTCCGCATTGTTGGAATCTTGGCCTCCAGGTGTCGATGTTGGTTTTGAGAGGTTCTTTGAACCTTAGGAAGGAGGGAGTAACTAGAGGAAGCATGATATTGGGGCCTTTCTTATGCCTGGCCCCTCCCCATGAGGTTGTTGGTAGCCTCCATTATGTTCTTATTTTGACTCAACACAGACCTAGAAGCAATGCAGCTGTCGACTATAGGCTGAAGCCACTTATGCCATATACTGCCATAGTCCTTCCTCCTTTGAATTCGCTCTTGAGGAGTAATAAAAGCCCAGCACAGATGTTATAATTGATGTGTAAACCAGTCTCAGACTAACTGTGTAAAGAAATTTGTATCTTATGAGGGTGGCATTCATTAGTTTCCTTCAGTGGTTTAACTATAAACAGATCATCTGTTTTTAGAGAGACAATGCCATTGGGAAAGAGGTACTCCCCAGGTAAAACTATGGAGGAGAAAATCTCTTGGTCTTTCTTGTTTCTTCTTAACAACTTCTTTTCTTGCAGGTAATTATGTGTTGACACTAATGATAGTGTAGCTATAATAATTGCAAAAATTTAATTCTTGCATTTTTGCCTCTATTGATTACTTACTAGTCTCCTATGCATTTATGTATTTTTTTAATTAAAAATTTAAAAAATGCTATTACTTAATAGCAATTGAAACTAAGCTAAAAGATTTTTTGATCCACATTGTCAAGAAAAGGTGACTGAGTCGAGGCCAGGTGTGTTTGTCTCTGAACTCCTCTCATCTTTATTAACTAGTCTTTGGATAATACTCTAGAACCTAGATGCTACCTGTTTCTTTTTTTTTTCTTTCCTTCCTTCTTTCTTTCTTTCTTTTTTTTTCAAGAGAGGGTTTCTCTATGTAGCTTTGCACCTTTCCTGGAACTCACTCAGTAGCCCAGGCTGGCCTCGAACTCACAGAGATCCACCTGCCTCTGCCTGCTGAGTGCTGGGATTAAAGGCATGCGCCACCACCGCCTGGCTATTTTATCTTCTATTGCTAATTTGCATATATTACTAATAGTTAGAGCTGAGATAATTCATACAGTGACTTATTGGAATTGGTTAATTTATGAATTCTTTTAACATCTTTTCTTCTAATTTTTGTGTCAAATCTTTTTTTTTTTTTTGGAGCTGAGGATCAAACCCAGGGCCTTGCACTTCCTAGGCAAGTGCTCTACCACTGAGCTAAATCCCCAACCCCATCAAATTTTTAATATTCATTTAATTATTTTAGTTAATATGCAAAATAAAGGGTTTCATTTGAAAACTGTTGTACATATATTTTAGTGTATCTTGACTGACCTCTCTTTTTAATGTCTGGTATGGGGGACTGAATTCAGAGCTTTGTGCATACTAGGCAAGCACTTTACTAAAAAGCTATATATCAGCACTGATTATTTTTAATTTAATTTAATGTATTTTTATATACAGGCTTTCATATAGCTTGGGCTAGCCTAAAATTTACTGTCTATCAGAGGCTTGTCTTAGACTACCACCCCTACCCTCAAGTTCTGGGTTTGCAGGCATGCATGTACCACCATACCCAGATGGTTGACCATTTTTCCAAACTATGTTTGTCTTGTCCTAGGTTACATTAATGCCCTTACAGTGCTCTTGTCTTCCAAAAACATACATTGAATAAAAAAATTGCAACATGATTTTTCTCCTCCAGGGCAAACTGATTTTTACTAATAAATAGAATTTGAATGATGGAATCTGAGGCACTAGCCTACAGGCTCTATAAAAATGTAATGTGGGTGGGTGTTGGGGAAAGGTGTTGAGAAGCCACAGGACATATGCCAGCTGGGCTTTGCTTTTTCATGAGGTGATCCCATGAAAAAAATTGTACGTTTTAGCCTGTTAACCACTTTTTTTTTTTTTTTGCAGTATTGGTAACTAGAAATTTTGTCAAATTGTATAGCTTGTTGGAATCTAAGTTCTGATAAATACATACAAAAGATCTCAGTAGACGTTTCTCACACAGGTTTATGAAAAATATTCAATATCATTAATGATCAGAGAACTAATAATTAAAATCATAATATAACCAGCCAGAACTAGGTAAAACTTTGTTACTAAAGACAAAATACATATTGGCTGCAAGATAAAGAAATCAAGCTGGAACTGAGTTGGAAGCTTTCCCCCTAATGTCTAGATTTCTTATTGTTGGAAGGTCTTATGTATGCTTCTGGGAAATATAAGGTAACGGAAGTCTTTCTTGGCTGTGAACTCTATGAACTACAATGCCAACTTTTCCAGGCAAGATATACCCACTCCTGTTATAGTGGCACAGCTGTTGTGTGTAGGTATAACTAATTACCCTCTGAACTTGAGACCTGATCAACAGGAAGGACTATGTATAAACCTTGTCAGAAACCCATGGCTGGGGAAGTCATAGTCCATAGTGGGCAAACTCACTACTGTTGTTTAGCTAAATAGCACCAAACGCACTCTAAAGATAGACATTTATACCCACCCATAAACACCCATTACTACAATGCTTAATGGGAGACACATCTCTTTGCCATGTACTGTGTCGAATGCAGATTCATGGCTGCTTAAGTTGCTTTAGAATAAGTGATGGTTGAGGTTGAGTGCCCAGCCTAAATAGGTTATTTATATCGTCCACTCTAAACCTCAGTGAACTGTGCAGAAAAAAAAGAGGGTGTAGAGGACAAGAGGTCCTTGTACTCACAGATAGCACCAGGGAAAGCAGGAATGTTAAACTTTCAGGCTTTTCTCTTTAATGGAAGATATTTTCATCTGTTTTCCACCTGGAAAGCTGGGGTTGGTTGTAGTTGATAATCCAGTTGTTCTTTTGCTATCTGTAGAGCCAGGCCTCACCCAGACTATTACTTTTTATCCCAGATTCCTGAGCATTGTTTCTCAAACAATAGAACCCATTCTTGTGAAAGAGTCACCGGGACTTTGCAACAGAGTTTTGATGTGATCATGACTTAAGCTTTTTTGTAATTGTCACAAGGAAACTTTTCCCCAAAGTTGCACTATACCTAAATATGTCAAAGGTAAACTGATCAGGGTCAGAATCTAGAGATTTGAACCAGCAGCAGCAAACTAAGTCACGCTGAACCCTGTTTCCCATTTGCCTCACGTGGATCATTCCTCTGCCAGCCGTAGAATTGGCAGGGACCGCCACAAGAGTGGAAAGAATATAAGAGCAGGAAGGTAGGAAGACTGGCTATGAAATGCTGTCTTCAGGGAGTGACACAGATATTGGGAATATGACTGCAAAATAGCTGCAGCTGCTGGCGAAGTGGGACTTCATTAGACTGGGCCTGCCACCAGCCAATCACAGACTGGGGAGGGGCTCATAAGGCCCTATGCCTCCATGCTGAATTATTGGTGACCCGTGGATCCTGGGGAAGAGACAGTTACTGTCTTTAGCTGTGTAGCTGCCAGATGAACTCATCAGGCTCCAGTGGATAGTTCCAAACTCATGACCACACAGAAGGTTTTTGTAAAAATTGGTGTGTCATAAAACAAAACAAAAAGACAGGAATGTGGTAAAGAAAGCGGATGGCAGGCGTGGAGGGAGTTAAAAGTGGGTGGGTGGGGTGAGAGAAAACACAAGCTATTGTGTGGTAAATAATGTAAGTGGTAAAACACAGAACCTTTGCAAAGTATTGATAGGATTGCTGATTAGCATGGAGGTTATGGAAAACAGTTTAGAAATTGCTCAAAGGATTCCCACTATGGTTGTGTTTCTAAAGGAAATGAAATGAATATGCTTTGGAGATGAGGGGCCTTTTGACATTCACTGTAACATTTGTAATAACTAAGATGTGAAATCAACCTAAATGTCTATTAAGGAGTGAACAGATAATCAAAATGTGGCATATACACCCCATGAAATTCTTTTAGGGCCTTAAGAAAGAAATCTACCCAATTTGCAACAACATGGATAAACTTGAAGAGAATTAAATGAAATAAACCAGGCATAGAAAGACAAACATCACATGATGTTCTGTATTTGTGGAATCTAATTGGCTGAACTCATTCACAGAGAGTATTCTCAGAGGGCATCATTTCTCAGGAGCCACAGTCCCTGCCTTTTGAGACAGGGTCTCTCACTGGCCTATGGCTTACACAATAAGCTAGGCTTGCTGGTAAATGTGCCCCAAAACCTGCCTATAGTGCTGTGATTATCAGCACACATCATCACAACCAACATTTTTATGGGGATTTTAGACTCAAACTAAAGTCTTCTTGTTTGCATGATAAACACTCCAGTGACTTAGCTATCTTCCCAACCCAATATGTTAAAGAACTGTGAGGAAAGTTTATGTTAAGTGTCCTCATCTTCACAAATAACAAGCTTATAAAGCAGTGCACATTTTAATTTAGCCTTTTCATAGTGTATACATTTCTGAGAAACACATACATTTCTAGTATATATAGTTTGTATTTGTCAATTGAAGTAAAGAAAAAATAAATTTAAATTCCATAATACAGTTCAGTGTTACTTCTTTTCAGTGATATTTATAATTTCTGTTATTAATTATCCCCTGAATTCAATTAGTGCTACCTATATGCACAGTGGTGTGTGATTATCCACTGGGGCATGAGCAACTACCGGCAGCCATATCCCCAAAGGAGAGTGACTCTCCTTTCTTTAGCAGCCATCAACTTCCAATAGCTCCTCTGATAAAGGTGGGGCTTCAGGGACCTCCTTCCCATATTCATGCTGAAAATTTGACTGGCTCAATTTTGTTTAGGGCTTATGCATTGATGTTTGCAACAACCACATCCTACCCCGAAGTCAGTATTTCACAGAATTCTGCTTCATTTGCCAGCTCTCACATTCTTTCTATTTCCTCATCTTTGAAGTTCCCTGAGCCTAGGATGGTGGGAGATTGATATAGATGACCCATCTGTGTCTGAGTACAGTTATTTATACTTACCCTTTGACCAGTTATGAGTCTTTTCATTAACTGCTATCCACTGCCAAAAAGAAGCTTCTCTCCCAAAGTTGAAAGCAGTGAAATTTATGGATATTAGTGTCTATATTTTCTATTTAGTTTGATGGCATGACCATTTAGTAACACAACATCTTCTAATCCCAGCCCATGATCCCTCTGGTCATGGGCAGTTGACCAGGTTTTCAGTAGTAGATATGAAATCTCGTCTGTGGAACAGGCCTCATGTCCAATCAGAAAGCAGTTGGTTAACCCGTAACTTTCATGCCACTCTTGCGCCAGTAGGTACACTATTGCACATGGTGCCAATGGGTCAGTATTGTTACATTTAGTGCCTAGTGTTGGGTAAGATCATTATGATTTCTTTTCTGCCCCCAGTGTCCTGCATAACTGTATGCATAACTGCATTAGCTATCAGGAGAGCTTCCTAGTCAGTTTGAGGCTGATTTCTCAATGCCCTGAACCCGAAGTCAGTAGTGTCTCCAGCAATTGGGTCTTGTCATCTATTTATGGTAGGCAATCAAGAACAGTGACAACCACTTGTGTTGCTTTGGTGGCCCAGGGGCCTTTCTAACCAATAATGTGTGCCAGGTATCCTGTACCTGGCACTGAGATTTTTGTTTAAAAACTCATGTCTTCTGAGACAAGCACTGTCCACTCATTCAGGGTACATGATCTAACTCTTTTCATTTTTAAAGTTTTTTTTGTTTTAGTTAAAATATAATTACACAACTTTCCCTCTCCCTTTCATTCCTCAGCCCCTCTCAACTAACCTCTCTACACTACTTTTAAAGAATAGATCTTTTAATTAGCTTACAAACTCATGGATTTCTAGAAGACTTCTCCATGTGTCCTTAGACTTGGCTAACCTACCTCTCCCTCTCTCCCTCTCCCCTATCCTCCTATCCCCACATAAACCTTTAACCCTGAATATACCCACCCTCTCTTCATGTCATCTGTGTTCTACTGTCCACTCTAATTAATTTTATTTTGGGGGGCTGGAAGATCACAGGTTTCCATCCAGCTTTTTAAAATGCACCCTTCATTCTGGTTTATTAAGGGTTGACTACAAAGTATTGCTTATTATTTGTATATATCCGTTATATGAAGTAATAGCTCTTAAGAAGACATTTGAAAACATGCACACCATGTCCTTTGATTATATCTACCCCCTCCCCTTGCCTTCTCTTGTCTCCTTTTCCTCTTTTATACTGGTATTTTCCTCTTGTCAGATAATCTTGTATATTTGCATGGTTGTTTTCTATTTTCATATTGATGAATTATTCCATTGGAGAGAGAACAGATCCCATGCCCAGCATGCTTTACTTCTATTTTACAATATTATTATGTACAGTGTTTCATGCTGACCCCATCGCACATGCTTAAGTGGTTCCTAGAGATAAATAAAATCACAAACAGAAAAAGACTCTGTATAAATGCGTTGTTCATATTTCCAATATATTTAAGGAGATGCTCTAAGGGGAAGAAGGCCAGTTCTTGTCAGCAAACACATGATGGTCATTCCAAGGAGACTTTTGTGTGAGCAGATGAACCGAGCACTTCAGGGAGGCTTGCATGTCAGCATTTCTCAGGAAGTTTTCATCTATTTCCATGCTGAAGGTTCTCAAGCCATTGGTGGGATCCCTCTCATTTCCGGCTGTGTTTCACTTTGTGTTTATGTCAGCTTCTCCCTGCTTGCTTGTTGCCTTGCTTCCAGAGCTCTCTTCTAATGCTTTCTGGCGTCTAAACATTCCCTTATTAACCTGTCAGCCCTAGGGAAGCCAGCAGGGAGTTGAGAAGGGGCTCTTCATGTTCTGAGCTCAGAAAATTCCATCACATCAGGGTCAAGTAACTTTTACAAGATCTCAGCTCATCAGAAACAAATTGGAACCTGCTGGCTTTGCACAGAGAAATGAAGAAAAACTAAAATACATCATTAAGCGGTCACCCCCCTGCTCCTAGAAGAAGAGAAGAATATTCTACAACTTGTCAGTTGAAGGTGTCTCCACAGGCATGCAGTTGGAAGCCTGGAGAATCTTGGCATAATTTCATCACATTTCTATCCATGACAAGCATTGTTTATTGAAAATAAAATGCTGACACAAAAGCCGAGTATGGGAAATGTTGGATTTTGCCTTTTGTTTTCATGTAACAGTTTGGCTATAACTGTAGAACACAAAATGCAAACAGATAAAAAAAAATAGAAGCCAGAGATGGTGGGTCAGGAATATCATGATAGCCCTCAGGAGACTGAGGCAGGAGAATTGCTGTCAGTTTGAGGGTGGCCTGAATTACATAATGAGTTAAAGGGCAGTCTGGGCTGCAGAGTAAAATCATATTTTAAAAATCAAACAACAAAACCCAATAGAACATGAAAATAGATTATTTGCGTATGAAATGAAACATCACAACATCAGAAAAGGATACTATGGGACTTAACTGACTTTCTCCACCATAGAAGCTTCATTTTCCCCAGACTGTGCCTAGTGGGCATGATAGATGGGCATGATAAGTCTGACTTGAAGAATTCATCAGAAAAGCCAGAGAGAAGAAACAGGAAGCTATGAAAGTTGTACCGATCATAAGCTATAGGATCATATTGGACTGTATGAGATATAGATATGATGTATACTATCTATAAAGAAACCCACATATGTAATGTATGTGTGTGTATGTGTGCATGTGTGTGTGTGTGTGTGTGTGTGTGTGTGTGTGCACATGAGAGAGAGAGAGAGAGAGAGAGAGAGAGAGAGAGAGAGAGAGAGAATTTTAGAGATTTCATTTTCAAATTCAGAACTTAATCCCCCTATTTACTTTCAATTATTTTTAGATTTTGGTCTGAGATTTCTTTTTAGTCCATATTTGAACTGCTACAGAGTAGATTAACATTATTAAAGTGAACCATCTGAAGTTGCAGAGTGTGTAAGTCAAGGATGGTCAAATACTGTCAACTTTTTCATTTCATGACTTGAGCTGACTTATGGGCCACATTAGATTTTGACTTAGTTTAGGCATAAGGACTATTTTAAGTGTCCTGGACAGAGCAAGCCACATTCACAAAGGTTGTAGGTGTGTGTGTTGGGGAAGCCAGGCTGGTGGAGTCTCTGCTTCACCAGTGCAGGCTTCCCTAGTGCAGGCTTCCCTGACACAGAAGCACAGGATGAGCTGCACCACCCCTATGACACTAACATTATGATGCCTAACACATACTTCATCTGGAAACTAAGGAGATACATCTGCAACCACACAAGGAGCCCATGAAGCAAGTTCCACTGTTAATTCCAATTTCACCCTTGAAGTAATGACCCTGTTAAAGTTAGTTTTGTCAACTTGACTAGACTATGATGCTACATTGATGCAACTGACATACAAATGGTTAGCCTTTGAGGATAAGAGATCATTCCTATGGTGTGTGTGCTCCTCCTCCATTCAGTTATTCAGGTGAAAATCTTCAGGACAGGTCCCGAGATGAAGAAATCCAGCTGCCAGGCTGCCATTGGACTTGAGATTGTAATAATAGTTTCTGCCAGAACTTCTGCTTCAGAGTGCACAGGTACTCTGACCCATCATATCTGTCAGTTCTTTAGACTAAATCTCCCTCCCTACCGATTTATTCATGCATGTGTGTATCCATTATGCATTTTCCTATTATCTATTGTACATCCAATCTTATGTACTATTGGTTCTGTCCCTCTTGATAATCCTACTGGCACAGTCTGACGCCAAGTAGGTTTTATATTGCAGTACAACATTGCAAGACAGCAAGTAACTCGGGTTTATCTGGCACAAAAGAACATACGTTGACTTACCACATCATGCTATTCTCGCCTTGGTTTTTATACTAGAAAGTGTCATTCTGTAGTTCTTATATAAGCATGTATTTGTTTGCCTTATTAGACTTTTTGTTCAAGAAGATAGAAACATTTGTTCCCTGTATTTTAGCATTGTGCCTACCATGTATTTTTACTTATTATGTGTGGAACAAAAGGTTTGTGTGATGTGCTTTCATATGTCTAAAGTGTAATATACTATTAGCTGGAAATGTTATCTAGAAAACCATGAAATTCATGTGGGATTTTAAGAAGTACATATAGAATGTGTTTATTCAGATTGCCACAACTGGCCAAATTTTCTGAGAACAACAGACTGTGGGTTTGCCAGCCCCAACTGGTACATCTATAACACATCTATTCCTACAGCTCAGGAAACATCATGGAAGAGGGGACAGAAAGACTGTAAGAGTCAAGGACCCAGGACGTCTCCTGGGAGACTTTGTCTTTTACACAGGGCAAGGAAGCTGCACTCATGAGATTTCAGCATTATGCTTGTTTAAGCAAGACCTGAACAATGACAACACTAGCTGACATGCCACTGTGGACACTGGCTGTCTCATGAGGTGCTAAGCCTAGACAAGAATGACAGGCAACTAATGACTGCTGAGAGAAGGAGAATTATTCTTCCCTAGGGATGTGCCCTATAAGTAGTCATCCAATACCGAGTGGTCGGCCCTAAAAAACATAGATGAGCAATACCACATGGACTCACCAGGCTGTGCTTACATATTTACATGTATGTAAACATGTACCAATAATAATTAAAGAGAAATGGAGATAATACACTAAAGTGAAGGAGGACTTTGAGGTAGAGGAAGGAGAACAGTGAAGGACAACATATGATACTAGGAGGCTGAAGATGATCAACGTATATTATATACATATGTGAAATTTCATAATAAAGTACTTTAGTTTGTACAATGAATACATGCTAATAAAAATAACAAAAATCAGATTGGCCATTCCTGAGCCATACATAATGAATGCACAGCAGTATTAACATTTGTTTTGAACTTTTACTCCTCACCAGCAGCAAGGGGTAAAGGACTGTCTCTAAGACAAAAAGTAAAGTGGAGTTTCTCTAACAACACAAGAGAGAAGCAATCAAGGGCCATTGCCATAGACAGCAAAGTTGTTAGCCAGTAATCTGGGAAAGGCAGCAAGGTGTGATGTCCAGTGCCAGCTCTGATTGACTGACAATGGCTGTCTGGAGCACCTGAGAAGCATTCTGAGATGATGAAGAGCTCCACAACAGGCTGCCCTATAATGGCCAATGTCAACTTAGGTCATGTAAGAAGTAGAGGGAGGTAGATAGTATGCAAAGCATTTTATCCCCTGCTGGTTTCTCTCTCTCTCTCTCTCTCTCTCTCTCTCTCTCTCTCTCTCTCTCTCTCTCTCTGTGTGTGTGTGTGTGTGTGTGTGTGTGTGTGTAAATTATCTAGGCTTGGGGTACAGAGAACAAGAACAAAATTCAATTTGAAAGGAAGCAGAAAGCCCTTCTGGAATCACACGCTGGGCGTTTTTAAGTATTTAGGGGAAGGACTGATTTCTCAAGTGTCAATTTTGACGTGTACAACATCTACCACTTGCCTTCTTTTAGTCACAGCCAGATAAAAATCAAACGAGTAATATTTGTGGGGATCTGTTCACAGGATTCGAAAAGCCAGACCTCAAGGTCCGTGTTCAAAGTGTATATACTCAGTAACACACACACACACACACACACACACACACACACACACACACACACATTTATTACCTTTTGTGCATTGTTTTAGTGCCACTATAAATCAGAAGCTGATTTCCCAGTTGTGTGGAGTCAGCAGCTGCATAGCTTGGTTCACGTGTTTATGGTACTGTTCCTCGGGCCGTGTCAGACTCAGGAGAAGAATTGATCTTTCCTATCAAACATGCACCTTGTAGCCTACATCCTCAGGGCCCTTTGTCTACACACACCCCCACTTGGCTCCTGTTTTGTCCGATAGTGTCTCTGTCTCCCCTTAGTTCTTGGAAGGCACTTTTGCTTGGCATATAACCGAGGGTGCAGGGTAATGTTTTTCTCTTTTTCTTCCCGAAGAAGTCAGCCCTCATCCTGTTGCTATTCCTTTGCAGGTGATTTGTCTTTTTTTTTTTTTTTTTTTTATCTTGGAAGCTTGTTTTTCTTTGTCGTTTTTGGTCTCATTCCTGGGCCTAAAAGTGAATTCAGTGTGATCTTTGCTACCTGAGATTATATGGCACATTCTCTGTTTAAAGGCTTTTTCAAAGTTATTAGACGTTCTCACTGTTTTGTTCATTCAATCTTTCCAGTGTTTTCTATCTCTGATTTTTAAAAACCTTTTCTTGAGTCTCTAATTAGGCATGATTACAGCTGTTGTTGTCAATGCAGTCTTCGTTCTAGTTTTTATATTTGTATTTAATTCAGTTATGCGTCAATTTGCTGCTTAATCTTTTACAAGAATAATGATCAAATGTTTGTTTATTTATTTATATTTTTTTATTTTTTGGTTTTTCAAGACAGAGTTTCTCTGTGTCGTGTTGGTGCCTGTCCTGGATTTCACTCTGCAGACCAGGCTGGCCTCGAACTCACAGAGATCTGCCTGGCTCTGCCTCCCAAGTGCTCGGATTAAATGTGTGTGCCCTCACCACCTGGCTAGGATTTTCTTTTCTTTCTTTCTCTCTTTCTCTCTTTCTTTCTCTCTCTCTCTCTCTCTCTCTCTTTCTTTCTTTCTTTCTTTCTTTCCCCTTCCCCCTCTCTTTCTTTCTTTCTATCTATTATTTTCTAATAAATTAATTTTGAACTTCATTAAATCAAGTTACGGTGTGACACATTACTTGTTCATGCTTTTATGTCTTTTATTTAAATTTCAATTTAAAAAAGAATTTTATATATAAATACTATACTTCAGTCATTCCACACCTTTTTCTTTTCCCTCCAATTCCTTCCATGAGCCCCCACTCCCTTTAAAATTCATGACTGCTTCTTTAGTTTTACACACATACCACATGTGTACACACACACACACACACACACACACACACACACACACACAGACCCACACACACCTAAATCTTACTGACCCCATTTGGTGTTGCTTATATGCACATGTATTTAGTGAAGACTACAAGTTTTATTGGCTGCAAATTGATTTAACCTACAGATAGCATAACTTAATGTCCTATAATGTCAGGTTGTAGAGTAGATACTTGTTCATCTCATGAGTCTGCTACCTTTTCCCTCTGTTATATATATTTCCCCATTTCTACTCTCCTGCTTTTGATTATTATGGTTTTAGTGCATCTGAATTTTTTGTTTAGATTCCACATTCTAGTATCGTTGATCAAAAATAGTTTTCCTTGTGTTTCTGGCTTGTTTCACTTAACATAATACCTACTAGGTTCTTCTAGGTGGTCTCAAGAAGGCAAGACCTTCTCAGGGCTAAGTGATATTCCTTTGTATGTGAAGTTATTTTGTTCATTTGCCTATCAGTGGTATGTAGGTTGACCTTAGATTGTTTTCATCAGTTGTCTATTGTGAAGTATGCTGCAATGAACATGAAAGGACAAATACTGATTGGTGAATTTGGGACAAAAGTTGATTTGAGGACCAGATTAATGTCTCAAATTATCAAGGTTGGTTAGTTTTGTTTTTCTTTCTTTCTTTCTTTCTTTCTTTCTTTCTTTCTTTCTTTCTTTCTCTCTCTCTTTCTTTCTTTTTTTTTTTCTTAACTTCTATCCAGTGTCAAAATCAAAATAGGCAAATTCCTTTCTTTTCCTATCTGGCAGCAGCAGGGCTCTCAGTGCATGAGGGAGTGCCTTGGGATTTTTCTGTAGGTCCCAATATTGTAAGCAACTGAGATAAGAAGTTCCAGCTCACATTGGCACAACAGAAATCCTTAGGGTAAAGTCACTCTTGTTTGCTACCAGAGTTACCACTTCACCTAATTTTTAGGATTTTTAAAATCAATTTTCTCATGTGTGTCATTTCAGTAGCAGTGCATTTAACATGACTTGTAGGAAAATATTTTATGGATCTTAACGAGAGCAGTGGTTCAATGTATTCAGCCTTCCATATTGTTGAAATCAGAAGTAAATAGGAAAAAGTTACCAACATACTTTCCACAGGCTTCTGCTAAGAACACTTCACTAGAAGACATAGAACACTTGTATAGCAGAGAAGAGAACTCATTTGAGAAAATTTCCCTAACTTCCCTGATTGGAGTTTTAAAGTTGCGAATGTATACACCAGCTCAGGAGCTTCCTGTTATCTTGAACTCTGCAATATGGAAATAAAGGAGACTTTCTATTGATTCAAGTTAGGGAGTTTCTTTGGTCGTTTCTACCCATCATCAGTCAGTCATAACTGATCATGCAGCGCAGGCAATGGAGAGTGTTGAGGGATGTGCTACATGATGTGTCAGCCGAAGCATGAATGCAGAGCATGGCAGAGCTTCACCCACTCTCTTTCCAGGCTGAGGATCCAGTCACCATAAGTTTGCATGGGGAAGAGCAGGTTGCTCATCAAGAGGACCATCTGGGACCACTCACCCAGATGCAATTTCCCTCAGCAATTTCCCCATGCTTAGCTCTGTTACCATAATGGATGTGTTTCTGTCATCTGTTCCTTGAGAATATTTTGAAATATCAGTGTTTGAAATGTTAGAACCATTACTTTTTGGCAAAGGATGAAGAAGTGTGATAATTTATCATCGATGCACACATTTGGAAAGTAAAACATTCCCTCGTCTTGAGCTGTTTTCTGAGTTCCGCCTCATGAAAACCGCATTCCAAGTATGAGTCTGAAGCAACTGGATGTACACAAACTTGTGGCATGGAATGACATCATTGCAAAGGAAACAGTAATGACGAGTTTGAAAAATGAAAACAATTTCAGGCTTCTAATTCTTCAGCATAGTGCCATACCACTGTACAGTACTCTAACTAGATAAATAGGCTTGTAAACTTTGAAATAAAAACAAAGAGGGCATGTGAAGTAAAACTGCCCCTTGTCATGTTTCACTCCAACAGGTGTGAAGCCCAAGAAATGGGAAGGGCCCTTGTGCCTGTCACTCACAGTTCATGAACTTGCAGTATGGCTTGGGGCATGGTTTCTTGCTGTCTAAGTTTGCCTTGACGATTTTCATGTTGTCTTTGAAGAATTTCTTCTGAGCAACAGGAAGGGAGAACTAAAGTAACCTTTAGACAGGTGCCAGACCAGCTATAGATGTTTCTCCTCCTCAGTGTAGGCAGTCTATTAATAATTCTCCCTAGAACCTTGCAGAATGTATTGCTCAACCCCCTCCTCAGGGGCTGGGAGCAGATGAGTCTGTCTAGTCTTGGGAAGCTAGGAAAGCCTTTTAAAGGACACAGCATTGACATCGACCTTTGGAGGATGAACAGTGACATAGAAAGTTTGCCTTCTTCTTTGTGTTGGAATTCCCCCTTGCTGTAGATATCACTCTGTATAAATAAAGTGCTGATTGGCCAGTAGCCAGGCAGGAAGGATAAGGTAGGCGGGACAAGGAAGAGGAGAAGGCTGGGAACAGGAAGGCTGGGAGGAGACACTGCCAGCTGATGCCATGAGAAGCAACATGTAAAGACACCAGTAAGCCACAAGCCATGTGGCAAAGTATAGACTAAAAGAAATGGGCTAAATATAAGAGTAAGAGCTAGACAATGGTAGGTCTGAGCTAATGGCCAAGTAGTTTAAATAATATAAGTGTCTGTATGGTTATTTTATACGTGGGTTGTGGGACCACGGGGGCTTGGTGGAACCTGGAGAGAAGCTCTCCAACTACACCCCCTTCTCTCCTTTTGATACTCTGATACTTTTCTGTGAAGTGGGGAGTGATGCCAACAAGGTGCAAGCTCATATGCTGGGCTTTTGATTTCCTGAGGAGGGCAAATGGAATAAACACAAAAACAACCATTTCACGCTCAGGACAAGAAAGACATGTTTTAAAGGCAGCAAAGGGCAGTGGGGTTCGCTGAGTGAGAAGGGTTTGAGGCAAAGAGGGAGCATCGAGGGTGATGATGGGATGTTTGGTTGGGTGTCATGACCATGTTAAACTTCTTTCCTGTCTTCCAGCGTGTACTAGGTAAAATATGTATTCTCATTGAAGTATTAGACTTTAAGAGACGATGCTGTTCAACCACAGAATTAAACTTAATTAAATTAGGGAGTTAGACCAGGCTGTGTTCTATTTCCAGGACATTGTAAGTTAAATACAGAGGTTGATTCCAGGGATCTGGTTATCCTGATTAAGATGGATGGAAATAAGAAAATATTTTGTGCAATGCCATATAGGTAGGAATTAGTAAATATTTTCAGAAGAGGTCATTTTGAAACAAGACTTGTAATGTCTTTTTTATTCAAACTCAATAGTTGTCAGAGAGCAGGCCCTTGAAGCTGTTTTCCCATGAAACCCTACAGTAAAAATGAACTGGATTCTTTATTGGAAGCTTATGAAAATAGTATGGAGAACAGAGCCAGAGAGTAAGAGGTATCTTTGTGAAAATCGAGGAATCTTAGAAATGTAAAAGGGATAAGAGGCCATCTTTACCCAGGATAAAGAAAAAAATCATGGTTTAATTGCAACATGAAGACATGTGAAGAGACATAGCAAGAGAAAAGACTAGAACAACAGTCTAGAGCCAAAGCTTGATGGACTGCAAAGGTGAACATTGACCATTTGGATTCCAGTTACTACCAAAAAAGAAAATCATAGAATATTAGTTTGGGACTTAGTTTCGGGATGGTTATTTGTATTTATAAATTGTTTCTTTTTAAGACTTCTTTTAAAAAAAGCATTATAATGTGTGTGTGTGTGTGTGTGTGTGTGTGTGTGTGTGTGTGTGTGTGTATGGGCAGGCATATGCCACCATGTATATGTGTAGATTAGACGACAACTTCCAGGAGTTGGTTCTGTCCCACTATGTGGGTCTCAGAGTTTAAACTCAGGTCATCAGGCTTGACCCAAGCTTCTTTATTGGCTGAGCCACCTCAGCAACACACTTTTAATTATTTCCCAAAACAACACATTATTATTATTATTATCATATAAAACTAAACAACATAGAAGAAACGTCTAGCCTGGGTTCAGAATGTTTACCTATATTAAAAGAAAAAGAATGTACAAATGAAATAACATGAATTGATTTCTAAATTGGGCCCAAACTGGAAAAATCTTTTCTTTTTAATTGAAAACATTTTTTTTCATACAGTATATTCTGAACAAGCTTCCTCTCTCTCATCTCTCCCCAGATGGTTCCCACTTCCTCACTGATCCAACTAAATACTTTCTCTCTCTCTCTCTCCTTAGAGAACAAACAGGCCAATAAGTAAACAAACCAGAATAAAACAGTAAATAGGCAGAGGAAAAAGAAAACCAAAGTAAAATGAAGAAAAACCATGAGAAGCATATACAACCACACACACACACACACACACACACACACACACACACACACACACAAGAAAAGAAAAGAAAAGAAAAAGAAACTCATAGAAATACAAAGTCTGAAACCATACTAGATAATCAAAAGGCAAGTAAGGTTTTAAGAAAATGTTCAGGCAAAGCAGTATGAGACAAAACATCTCCCCAAATACCTTTGAGTTTATTTTATGTTGATCATCTAATGCTGGGCGTGTGGCTTCCTTAAATGTATTTTATATACTCAGTGAGTCTCCCTTGGAGAAAACTAATTTTTCCTTTGTGTGAGGTTGTCAATTAGAGGTAACTTTTGGGTTAGGGGTGGGGCTTGTGGTGTCCACCTTATCTCTCAGTGCTGGAACCCCATCTGGCACAGACCTGTGCAAGCCCTGTGCATGCCGCCTCGGTCTCTGTGAGTTGATATGGGTGTCAGTCCTGTTGTGTCTAGAAGGCACAGATCCCTTGGTAGCTTCCATCCCCACTGCCTCTTACAAACTGTGACTCTTCCACAGAGTTCCTTTAGCCCTGAAGTTCCCATTCATGACTGAGTGTTCCAAGGTCTCTCACTCCTCTGCACACTGTGCAATTGTTGGTCTCTGAATTTGTTCCCATCTCCCGCAGGAGGAAACTTCTTTGACGAAGGCCAAGCGAGACACTGATCTATGGGCATACCAGAATGTCACTAGGAATCATTTTATTGCTATGCCCCTTTAGCATAAAAGTAGTATTTGGTTTTCCCCTAGGTTCATAGCATATCTAGCTTCAGGTGCTTGGCTTCCTATGCAGCATCAGGAATATATTCCATCTCAAGGACTGGGTGACAACTCAAATCAGATATTGGTTGGTTACTCCCACAGACTTTGTACCACTATTGCACCAGTGTATCTTGCAGGAGGGACAACATTGTAGATCGAAGGGTTTGTCTCTGGGTTGTTGTTTACCTTCCTACTCTGGTGGTATACAGAGTACCTTCTAGCACCATGAACACTAGTCAGTAGGGGTAAAGACTCTACTTAGGCAACAGTTTGACTCCTCTGTGTTCAGTGAGATATATAGATGTTGTCTTCAGCAATAGGGCTTTAACAACCAAACTGGAGAAATATTAATCTAAGTTTTTCCCTTATCACAATATTACAATTTACAGAAAAGACAGCTTTCTTTTAAAAGTTCATGTGTGCAGATTTTGCTGTGGGCTAAACTGCTGGCTTGGGGCATGAGTCTTTCTTCTGGTGTCTGTGATCTTGGGGTGGGCTACTTGCAATGCCAGCTTGGTATTTTTTGTAAGGATCTTGATTCATAGGACTTTAATAGTAACTATGAAACCTATATTCTGTATTCTCTCTAAATTTTAATTCTGTGTATCAAAACTTATAAAAATGAAGTTATCATCATGAGGCATGCATTACTTTGCAATAGTGCAGCTGCTCATCCTTGAGGACTTTTGCTTAGAGATCTGATCTAAGTATGAGACTGTCATTGCTAAGATGCTGGATTGTAGTGACCAGAGCCTGGAGTTACCGACAAAGCCCAGGAGAGGTGTCAGGAGTTGAAGATGCAGAAGCAGGGCAGAGAGTCTAGAATGAACTAGGGAGAGGAGCTCAGTACAGTGCAGCTGGGGAGTGAGGCTAGAGGGAGCCTGGTGGGCAATGGAGTTCAGACTCTGAACCAGAAAGTATTAACAAGTTAATCAAAATCGGGCTTAGTGTGACTTCTAAATTTTAATAAAAGGCTGTTAGATTTGATTATACAATAGCTGCTAGCAAAATCCAGGGGAGCTGTACAGGAGAAATAGGGTTATTCGGGCCTGGTAGCTAGACAAGAAGTCAATGATGGAGAAGGTGACAATGGCTTGAGCATTTGTCCATGCACATTTAATCTAAATCATCCTTTCTGAAAAGCAGGAGATGCTGTCTCAGAGCTGAAAAAAGGCACAGGAAGATTAACTTCAACACACACAGCTAGGGAATGGTAGAGCTGAGATGTAAACACAGGGCTTTATTTTTACCAGCAAAGAAGTGTTGAAAGAGTAAAATGAAGGGAAAAGGTCATTAAAGAATAAGCATATGTCTTTATCTATGGGAGCATGGAAATTCATATTGATTCCCATATGCCTGGATTCATGTTTGCATTTATGATATTATTTTACTGCCTTAATTCATCCTGTGCATGCGTGTTATGAATATTGTGTAGAAGCATTGAAATAATCTACTAAGCGTCAAATTGTCTGACATAGGGAGACCCAGCTAACGTGGAAAGTATAATTTTTAAGTACATCTATAAAATGCTTTTTAAAAAGACTAGTATTTGAAGCAGTGGACTGAATCAGGGGATATTCCCAACTGACTGGTAGTCTGAGAATTTCTCTCTGTTTCTCCTAGAACACAAATACTGTTTCAGTCTTGTTTGGACTCTTGTCACTTTTACTTATGGGTCTGGAAAGAGTGAAGTCCCAAACTCAGTGTCTGCTGTCTGGTGCGAGCTTCCTTCCTTTGGTTACGCCCTGGCAGAAGGTAGAACCAAAATGGCTAGACAGGGTGAATGGGGATCAGAAGGGCTCTTTCCCTTTTATTAGGAACTGGCCCCTGTTAGATCTCACTTGCTGTTTGTTTTGCTCTTTTGAGGGGCCCACCACCCAGCTCCCAAATAAATCACACACAGAGACTTATTCTTAATTATAAACACTTGGCCTTAGCTTGGCTTGTTTCTTTCCAGCTTTTTAAAACTTGTTCTGTCCAGCTTTTGCCTCTGGGCTTTTCCTGTTCTCTTACTTCTATCATCTGACTCTGTGGCTTGCTGTGTAGGTGGGTGGCTGGCCCTTGGAGTCCTCTTCTTCCTCTGGCTACTTCTCTTCTCCTTCCAGATTTCCCCTTCTATATATTCTCTCTGCCTGCCAGCCCTGCCTATCCTTTCTCCTGCCTTGCTACTGGTTCTTCAGCTCTTTTATTAGACCATCAAGTGTTTTAGACAGGCACAGCAACACAGCTTCACAGACTTAAACAAATGCAACATAAATTAACATACCTAAAAACGGTTTTAACTTTAAAACCTATGTAAAACCATACACAACAAAACAGTTATCAAGTAAGAATTACTTTACAATATTCAGTCCATTTGCATTTAGCAAATTCAGAGAAAGCACTCCACCATCCATCCCACCTTAGTGACTCTAAAGTTTTATACATAATTTACTTTCTATCATAACTAAGGAAAACTACAACTATAATTATCTTGTCTTCAACTCCATCAAAGACCCAGAAGCATAAAATATTATCTAGCAACAAAGACATTTGGCTGACTGGACAGCTACCCAAAGTTCCTTTGTAATGTTGGGACATCCATCTTTATCCTACAGGCCCAGAATATCCGGCAAACTTTTCAGGGAAGCAGGAAATTTGAAGGACTTGTATTGGCAAAGTTTGTCAGTCATTTTCCTCTGTGTTCTGTGGAATATCTGTCAGACTCTTTTGTAAAGCAGGAAGTTTGAAAGGCTGTCCTGCCTTGTTTTGGCAAAATAAAACAGTCTTTTTTCTGTGTGTCCTGCATGTCTAGTCGGCACAGCACATTTGCAGCAGTCAAAGGTAAAAAAAGTTTCTTTGCCCAGTGGCTAATCTTGACACAATGAAAACAAACTCCACAAGGAATTTCTTTGATGCTCATCATCTCTGAAGTAAATTGGTACTGCCGGGAGCAGATGTGTCTCATTGTCATGAAAAACCCTAAGTTAACAAAACATTTTAAATGCCATATTCTGTAGGTCTTTGAAGTATTTGAAAACCATTTATCTATCTAAATATATCTCTATATGATCTGGAAAGCATACCTAACATATCTACAATTTGGGTTGTTATAAATGATTAACCACTAACCTATGTTTCCTGATTATCCTATATAGTTTATAATAATAGCTTTTAAAAACTAGAACTTCACCCTACATTTCCAAATGAAATGCATAGGCACAATACCTCAAACAAAATAGAAACATGCATACAATATGTTGTAACAAAAACAACCTTAAATTTTTTATCAATGTACAAAAATCTCCCAAATAAGAGCAGAAATATATATACAGTGTAATGAAAATAACTTAAAATTTGTATTGATATTCTATATTCCCCTAAATGATAACAAACATCCATAACCCACCAAATACCAAAAACCATCCACACCCTTCCAAGTCTTGGGAATAAGGGCATAGCTTTCTCTAAACTGATTCCCACTGTCTGTGAACAAAGTACCTTAAGGGTTCCAGGGAGAAAATTTGAGATAATGGCCAAATTCCGAGAATACCAGCAGTGACTTTTGCTGATAGATATCATCTGTCAAGTTTCAGGAGGTCTCACCTGATCAAACCTGAAGAAATCCACAGCCTCTTGTTTTTTTTTTTGGAAACAAAAGTAAAACCTTTTCTCCAAAGCATTTTTGATTTCCATTTGACAAATATATCCCCCCCCCCCCCCCCCCGCTTCTTTTTTAAAGTTAAGGCATTCCTAAAATATCTAGATTGGTTCAATTTAGCACTCCAGTTCATAATCCCAAGTGTCCTAGCAGCTGTCTTTTGCTCTTCAGCATTCAAAAAATTCAAAATCAACACAATTCTACACAGGATCCAAACTCAACTCCCTATGTATTTCCCATCTTATGTGGCTGTTTTCTTTTACTCTCTCTTTAAAGACTTTAAAGACTTTACTTTAAACTATTCTTTTTTTCTGTGACTATACCCTTTTTCTTTTCTTAAGCCTACATACATTGTTAAACATACTATAACCTGTTTAGAGATTTTTTTTTTTGGTCTGGACCTCCTTTATTGCATATCTTCAGCCTTTTTGACCACTTGAACAAACTTTAGACTGCTAAGGATCTCTGCCACGGAGGTATCAGGATTCATCCCTGGTGCATGGGCAGGCTTTTGGGAATCTAGTGCCTGTGGTGTGGCGCCTTGCGCAGCCTTGGTGCAATGGGAAGGGGCTTGGACCTGCCTAGGCTCAGTGTGCCAGGCTCTGCTGACTCCCCATGGGAGACCTTGATTTTGGGGATGTGGGAATGTGGGGTGGCTTGGGAGAGAGGGCTGGAGGGGAGGGAGGAGCGAGGAGGTGGGATCTATGGGTGGTATGTAGAGTGAGTAGAAAATTTCTTAATATAGAAAAATGAACAAAAAAAGAAATACAATTATTTGGGGAGGTTCAAAACAACTTTATTGGGGTATAATTGGCCTACAATAAACTTATGTATTTAATTATAAAAAAAAGGATCTCTGCCAAGGCTTTGGTGACTGGCTCCGCCCACTTCTCAGGTCATGAAAGCCAAGCTGAAAGTTCACAAGTGGTTTGTGCTGAGAACTACCTTCAATCTTCCTAGAGCTCTAGAATGCTGACACTTGCGCTGTGGCAGTCATTTTTTACTTAGCTTTTTGTTCCTACTCAATGTACTGGCTGGTAAAGGGCTTACTGATCAGCAGAAACGCTTAAAGGAGCCGTGTCCAGTGTTTTGTTTGTTTTAACTTTCTCAGTCTCTATGGAAATTTGAGAGTCCCAAGTTGGTACACCAAAATATTGTTGATTTTTTCTTTTGTGGGCCTGCCACTCAGCTCCCAAATAAATCACACACAAAGGCTTATTCTTAATCATGAATGCCCAGCCTTAGCTTGGCTTAGTTTCTAACCAACTTCCCCTAACTTAAATTAGCCCATCTATCTTTGGCCACAGGGCTTTTCTAATTCTCTTACTTCTATAAATCTTACTCTTACTCCATGGCTTGCTGTGTGGTTGGGTGGCTAGTCCCTGATGTCCTTCTCCTTCTCTGGCTATTTCTTTTTCCTCCTTCTATATTCTCTCTGCCTGCCAGCTCTGCTTATCCTTTCTCCTGCCTTGCTATTGGGCATTCAGGTCTTTATTAGACCATCAGGTGTTTTGGATAGGCACAGAAACACAGCTGCTCAGAGTTAAACAAATGCAACATAAACAAAAGTAACACACCTTAAAATAACATTCTACTACAGAATTTCCCAACATTACACAGTGATAACCAAGTTTTTGGCACATAAACTTTGGACATGCATTCAAGCCACAGAGGAGTCCTCCCTGCACCCCCCCCTTTCTTACACATCAGAATTCTAGGTATTTTGACCTTTGGTTTTGTTGACATCAAGCTGTACTCTGCCGTAAGTTACTTCATATTGTGTAAAACAGTGGTTTTATATTTCTTTCTGTGCCTGGGATATTCTATTTTGCAAGTAGTTTTTTACTTTATTTTGACATCAGGGGATGAATCTATGCTTCAGTGGATGCATAGATGCCACTATCTGTTCATCATTACCCCTGTGTCATAGATTGATTTGTAAGTTAGCCCTTAGTGTACAAATGATGCCATTCTAGAAACTTATTGGAGTGAAATGGGAGGCAAGGGGGTATGGTGGCATATAGTAATCATGCAGGAAAAATCAGGGTCAAGAGCCCATCAGAGATACCGTACCAAGAAAAGTGTATGATGTTCATCTGGACCCCATAATGAACCTAAGACTCACTAACTAGTCCTCTGACCATCCAGTGCGAGCTTTACCTGAATGATAGGCAAAAAACTCCCAACCATCCCCAAACTTTCAGCGTGTCTAGGTCTCTGCTGTTGACATAGCCTATTGGACTTGCTGTCTGCCCATTCTCATGTTTGCCCACCTGGACCTGCTTTACATCAATCTGTCTAGACCCAGTCCTAATCTTCCCTTTATCTGCAGTTCAATTCTAACCCTGCAGTCATAAAGTTTGTCCAGCTCTGTTCATTATCGATACACTCTGATCTAAAACATTTACATTAGTTCTCTAAATTTAAATCAACAGTCATTGGCTTATCCAGCCTCTAGCCTAAGACTGAGAGTCATGCTATTGGCTTTCATAGTTTTGAGGCTTTTGGAACTGGACTATGCTATGGTGTTTTTGGCTTTCCTCATTCTTTAATTTGCAAACAGACTGACTTGGGAATTTTCAGTCTTTGTGCTGACTAGTTCTATGTTAGCTTGAGCTAGAGTCATTTTGGAAGATGAACTTTCAAATGAGAAAATTCCCCCACCAGATTGCCTTGGGGGCAAGTTGTGGTACATTTTCTTGATTGATGATTGATGTGGGAGATCTCGGTTTTACGGCGGAAGGTTCCAAACCTGAGTTTGTGGTCTTGGGTGCTGTAAGAAGCAGACTGAGCAAGCCACGAGAAACAAGCCAGTAAGCAACATTTCTCCATGGCTTCTGAGTTGGTTTGTGCCCCAACTTTCCAGGATGACAGACTACAACTTGTAAGATGAAAATAACCCTTTCCTCCAGAAGTTGGTTTTGATCAGAGTTTCATTACAATAGGAACCCAACTAAAACAACCTTCATAATTACATGACCCCAAATAAATCCTCTGCCATAAATCTATGTCTGTTTAAATAGCCTTTGGTTTTGTTTCTCTTGAGACCATGGGTTAATATATTGGTAAGTGTATTAAGGGAGGATTTTACCCTGTCTAGTTGATCATGGACTTTTTTTTTTCCCCCAGTGAAAAGACATCCTTCAGCTCTATGTTTGAATAAAGGAAAAAGGAAGGCTAGTTATTCCAGGCAGTGGAAATATCATGATCAGAGGGTTATCTAATTTAGGAAAAAATTTGTTATGGCTAGAGTTTGGCAATGGTAAAAGAAGATGGTAAGGGATAAGGCTGGGAAGGCAAGCAGAGTCTGTTCCAGTAGAGAAAGCCCTACAGATCACATTTATTCATATGATAATGAAATCACTGAACAGTAGTAGGATGAAGCAGCATGTCCACTGAAAAGCTCTCCCTGGTTTGGGATGGTAAACTGTTAGCCTTGCATCTGTACATTTGCACCCTCCCCCTGTAGATCATTGGGATGATGTGATTTATTGTGGGCTGGACATTAGGGTTGGTTACCTGACCAGTTTGGCCAATGGCAGGTGGATATGACCTGAGCAGGGGCTATAGATGTGCTTGCATGGTTTTTCTTGACCTGTTGTCTCTGCACCAGTCATGTGAAGAACATGTTCAGGGAGTCATGGGTCTCTTGTTGAGATGCAGAGTAGACCTCATAGAAGCTAGCCACAGACAGCAACTGAGACAATCGAATGACATTTTTTCTAAACTACCTAGAGTTAAGAATGAATACAAGGGGAAAAGTTAGTGGTCTAGGTGGGAAATACTGGTATATTGGAATAACATAATAGTAAAAGTAATAAAAATTGAATATATCCCAGATATGTTCAGAAGTGGTCACAAGGAAGCATCTGTGTGAACATAAAAAATAATAATATGCAACCACAGGCCATTGCAAAATCATTCATCCTTAGAATCCTAAGAAATGACTGAATAACTCCAAAGCTTTCAAGTGTATTTATAAACATAATTATTTTAGTAAAAAAGTTAAAAGGTCATAGGAATCCACTGGGGTGGAGGCAGGCTGAGAGCATTTACTGCTGCTCTGAAGGAAACAGTACCAATTTAAACTTCAAATGCTTGCTACTCTGCTGGTCAATGCAATACTTTTCCTACTGACAATGAGGGAATCAAACTACGTTCAGTCTCTGAGCTTGCCACAGGCATGGCAGTTTCTACTGCTCAAAAGCAATAAGCCCTCATGCTCACAAAGCAACAAAAATAACAATAGCAACAGCAACTGAACACTTTATTTATTATAGTGAAGTGTAGGATGCTTGCCAGCCTCTCTGCCTAAGGCATCCTTGGTGCCTGAACTTTCCAGCCTGTTCTTTTCCCACACAATTTCCTGGCCAGGTCATTCTTACAGCTGATTTTTTTTTTCAAGAAAGCAATGAAGTATGTTCTTTCTTATGCCAGTGAGCTGCAAGTAGCATGGTTCATTGACATATGGAACAAATAAAGGTAAGGAGCCCAGTTGTGGAGGAAAAGGGCTCGTGAACTCCAGAAAAGTCATGACTTCAGGTGAAGTCTGACTCAACATTATCTCCACACCATTAAGGGCTCAGCCATCTGTGGACAGCCAGCTCCCTGTGGTCATTCTGATGGAGGTTAGTGATTCAAACTCACTTGTGACTCATCATCAGTCAATTTAGCTTGTTGAGTTCATTTTCTGGGTTCTGCCTGCCGGATTTGCCTCTTCAAGACGCAACTCCAACTTAACATTTGTCTGTAGCATGAATCTTAAAGAGTCTTATTAATAAAATTAAACCTGGGGCCAGTTATTGGGGTGAATGTTGGAAGATCAGAGACACAGAACAAGCCATGGCTTCCTCACCTTGCCAGTTCCTCAGCTGGTCTTGTTTCCTCACAAGCTTCTGAGTCCTCATCCAAATGGATCTCAGCTGAACTGTGCTGCTCAAAGCCTAAATGCTTAACCAGCCAAATGCTTCTAGTTTCTGGTCTTCACGCCTTATATACCTTTCTGTTTTTGCCATCACTCCCTGGGATTAAAGGCTCACTTCTTGGGATTAAAAGCATGTGTCACCATTCCTGGCTGTTTCCAATGTGACCTTGACCTCACAGAGATCCGCCTGGCTCTGCCTCTCAAGTACTGGGATTAAAGCTGTGTGCTACCACTGCCTATCCTCTATGTTTGATATTGTGGCCGTCCTGTTCTCTGACCCCAGATAAGTTTATTAGCGTGTACAGTATTTCTGGAAATGCAATACCACCACATTTGTCCATTTTTTTCCTTTCAGTGGCTGACCTTAGCTACTAGAACTGGTGAAACTTCATTACTGTTTGATATAAGTCAGGCTAGTTGGGCTGGGTAGGTATCTTAGTAGGTAGAATGCTTGACAAGCACACATGAAGCTCTGGCTTCTATGCCCAACACCGCAAAAACCAGAAATAGTGGTACACATTGGTAATGCCAGTCCTAGGAGATGGGGGCAGGAGGATGAGTAGTCCATGGTCATTTTTGGTGAGTAGTGAATTTGAAGCCAACCTGGGTAACAGGAGACCTCAAGTCAAAACCATGACAGCCAGATACAGTTGTTAATTATCTATATAAGTTGGTGAAGTCTGGAAGGTCAATACACCATTTTAGCTTCCTACATTCAGTGCTTCTTTAAGATTTCCATTATAATGGTTAGCATTTGCCAGTGTGTACTGGTGTTTGTTTCTGTCTTTTTCTTTCTACTCTTTTTGGACGTCTAGGAGAGACACAACCATGAATGAGGGAAGACTATGACAAAGATCAAAGTGATGCAGAAATCTATAAACTGTGTTGTCTATATAATAAACATCTTAGTAGCATCTTAGTAGCCAAGGGGTTCCTGAAATATGCTCTTAGCAATCCAAGCTTCTCTCATGTACTGAAGAAAAGCCCTTTGCAAATTTGAAATATTTTGTTCCAAATTTCAGCTATTAAAAATATGGCTTCAAAAGTAAGGGCCAGGGATATGGAACCAGTAAACTGATTTTAGTTCTTGTCCGGCATGATCAATGTTTAGCCTTGGGCAAGGCACTTAGCATTTCAGAGCTATGGAGTTCTCATCTGGAATGTGAACCAGGTTGTTGGGTAATTTTTTGACAAGGGGCCCTGCTCTTCATTCTGTGGTTCGTCAGTTTATTCTAGTCTGGCTCCCTTATTTTCCTCATGCTATTTTTGTTTCTGTAGATCTCTCTCAGGATTCACTCATCATTCTTTGACCTTCCAGTAATTCATTTTGACTACATTGATTACTGTGAGTGCCATTCACTTTTAATGATTAAGAAACAGGAGCGTCCTTGTCTTATTCTGCTTGTATCTTTTTGAGGCTATATGTCTTATTCTTTTAATCTCAGAAATTTAATATAGCAATGAAAATTGCCGAGAAATACAGATATAACAAACCACATAAGATACGAAGACCAACAAGGTGAGCAAACCATGAAAACAGCAAACATTACAGTGAAATGCCAAGAGACTGAAGAATCCAGAGCAGAAGTTAATTGTCCACAGGGATGGAGAGAAGACACTTGCTTTAAATCACCCAGAGACTGAAGTCACATGAAGACTATCTGTTGAGCTTTGTAAAAAGGGTTTCATTCTCAGGCTGTTTTGAGCTTTCAGTAAAACGTTTTTGCTTCAGCATCGGGCTTTATTATTTCTGTTTCTTCCTCTACTGTTCTCCTCTGCAGGTTTCTTCCACTTTTCTTTACACAGGCATCTTGAAAGGAGGCATTTCAGGTAAAAATGAAGATGACTGTGCAGCCACAGTGCAGGATACAGGCTCACTCAAGCCTGAAGCATATTTATCTACTAAGAGGAAGCATGCTGCAAGCCCTGAGGTCCTTTTAAGGAAGAAAGAATGATGGAGCTTTCAACTTGTATTGGCCTTGGGAATTCCGGAGGAGGGATGCAAATTACTTCCTTTATCTTGATGGAGCTGGACTAGCTGAGGAACAGGATGTCTTGGTGCCTCTACTGTGCTTCTCAGTCTCTCTCCTCTCTCTTTTTTTTTTTTTTTTTTTTTTTTGGTTTTTTGAGACAGGGTTTCTCTGTGTAGTTTTAGTGCCTGTTTGGGATCTAGCTCTGTAGACCAGGCTGGCCTCGACAGAGATCCACCTGTCTCTGCCTCCCAAGTGCTGGGATTAAAGGTTTGCACCACCACCACCTGGTGCTTCTCAGTATTAAGGAGTCAGCCATCACTAATCTTCATGAAGAGAGAGTTCTGCCTTTTGGACTCAATGTTTTTCTTTCAATTATTTGTTTGATAATTGCAAGGTCATAATTCTTTCCACTAGTTACACATTAGTCTCTAAATCATTCAAAGGAATTTTTGATTTATTTGAGGAACTTCAGATTTATTTACTATGATATCATATAAAAAGCAGAAATTGTAAAAGTACAAGGTTTTGCTATATGATTTTCTATGACTTTGAAAGCACAGAATCCAATCCCGTTTCTACATAGTTTGGGTGCACAAGAATATCTCCCTATAGATCATAATTAGAGACAGTGACATTGTGTAGTTCCTACCTCTGGAAGATCCTGACATCTAATGATAGCCATTGAAATTTTATCCTTAATCCTGTACTTCCTTCTTTGAAATGCCACCAATGCCAAAAACAACAACAACAACAAACGAACCAACCAAACAAACAATCCCCCCAAAAAAACAAACAATACAAAACAAAACCAGGAGAAAACTGAAGACTTCTTTCTTGACACCTTATCGACAATTGTAACTGACATGTGTGGAACACATGCTGAAAACTAGGCCAAATACCACAAAAACCTTCAATATTTATTTGTTTATTTTTGTTTTCTGAGGCAGGGTCTCACTGTGTAGCTCAAATTGGACTGGAAATCACTGTGTAGCCAAGGCTGTCTTAAAACTCAGTGATCCCTCTGCTGTCACTTCCTGACTCCTGGTCTTAAATGTGTGACAGGCATGAACCATAACCCACAGTCTTTTTCTTCAGAATCTTTACTCCTGGAAAAGCTTGGATAACATATATTATATGAAAAAAAGTTTGGCTTACTAAATAAAAGTAAATCCATGTATTTTCATTTCTTTGAATGGCTTACTGTTAATGACTGATAACGAGAAAGGACAAATGCATAGAGGTATATATTAATACTTTTAGTTCTCTGTGAAGCAGTTTTCAAATGTGCTTAATTCCTTTGTCAAAGGCATGTGCCAATACCTTTAAAATTAGAAAAGCACTGACCTAGTGTATAATGTGTGTTTGCACACAATTTTTAATTAAAGTTTTACATCCCCAAATACAGTCTACATGTTTTTCAGTTACATCACAAAGTTTGTACTTGGTTGTCTGTTTTTATTTTGTAATGTTTCAAAATAACAACAAATGAAGCATAATTGCAGTTATTCTAAATTTCAACTCATTTAAAAATGGGAATTGGAGATAATTTCTATCATACACAACTACTGTTAAAGTTACTCATTTTTTCAGTGACTTAGAACTCTAGACTTAGCATACTCATAATTTTTAATTTTGATTCGTTCATATTTTAGAGCTCTGAGATATGAATAAAAGGAATTTATAAAAGCCTAAATGAGCTAGGGTTTTCTATTTTTGAAAAGCTTTGAGGTGTGTATAAAGGGAATTTATAACAGCTAAAACATTTGCCTAGATGTTAAGGAATTTTACGAAATAATGAATGTTTTCATACCATCCTTTTATACTTCTTCTTGAATATAAAGCTTATTTTAATTAAGTGTGCCCTTATTATTAAGAGGCAAATTGTCCTATGAGCACAATGTTGCATTCTTTTCCATGATTCAGTTGCAATCAGAATGGAATCCAGACACAGGATCAAAGATTTGTGCTGTGTTGCAGAGATGTGATCATGGACCTTTCAGATGTCTTCCTTCTACCAATGGGCGTTAACTTACCAGGGACACACCTGTCCCACGCATGCTGAAAGTGTGAAGTAGCAAATGCATTTAGCGCTCCAAGACTAGCCTCTTGAGCTCCCCACTTAGCAACGCAGTGCTTTGGCATGTCCGTCCGTCGTCCCGGCTGTGGCTCTTTTCCCTTGCCCAGACTCTAGAGAGACCGTGTGACCTAAGACTAGCCTGGGAAAAGATGGATGAAAGCATAACTCCTGCTGCATGTGTGCCATTCTTGTACTATGCTGAAGACAGCCAGTTGTAAGCAGAACCCTCCTAAGTCAGGAGTCAACTGCCCATCAGTCTCACGTGTGTATGGGAGTCTCTGGTGCTACGATCGAAAACATGAGGGATTGTTTGGCTGGGCTTGTCATTGACTCCAGGGAACAGAAGAAGGGAAGCAAGTGATGCAAAGGGCGGATCAAAGATACATTCTTCTGAACCTGCTGTGAGCCTTCCTCCCCCATCAGAGGTTAAAGTCACTTTGGCCAGCCCCAGTTACTGCTCTGAGAATTCAGCCGTGTCAGTAATGGTCAACATATTTTCCATTTGTCTTTCTTTGGACAATTCCCACTAGCACTTATAGATTCTCTTCATATAAAAATTTGAGGTACAAAAAAGCCAGCGGTTCAGAGAATGATTGTCACGGGAAAGATGCTATGCTAGTCATAGAGCCTAAGAAGGTGGCCATGCTCCCTGCAGGCATATAGGAATGCACTGTCTCCAAAGAACAAAACTAGGCAGACGCATAGTCAAGCAGGAAAACTGTACCAAAGATATTGGTCAGGTTTCTATATGGAGAAACAGGCAACGCATATAAGTAGACTCAGTAGGCTGTGGTGCTATCATTGGCTGTGTGGTTCTTTCTTGGTCCTAGGATGATTAGGTGTAAGTAGGACACATTAGCAAGAGCCTGATGATGGAGGGGATTGGTGTGTGGAAACCACACTAGTAAGCTAGTTATTTACCATCTCTGGGAGCTGACTTCAGAAGAGAGAGTCCCTCAAGAGAGCCAATAAGACCCCTAACAATCCAAACATCACAATAGACAACAAAATGAAAGAGAGCTGCCATTTTGTCTCCTTCTTGGCCTTATAGACTAGAACAAAAATATAACCTGTTCATTGGTTTCCACAAAAGCCCCAATAACAACAAGGATTTTGTTACTTTGGGCTGGAAAGTGTTTTGGAAAACGACAAGGCATTAAAAGGAATTCTCTTGCTTTCTGCCTTCTGCTAGCATTTCCCCCACTTTGCAACATAATAAAAAATAATTCCCCTGCTGCCTTTGGCAGAGTGGATATTTAGTTAGGCCTGCAGAGGTCTCAGCTTCTATTACAACCAGGAGTTCGATTTTTTTTTTTTTTTTGAGCTTTAGTTTATCACCCCTCTCTATGACAAATGCTACCATCTACGACTAAGAAAATAAAACTCTCAATCCTTATTACACATAAACACATACTGATAAGATCCCTGGGGGAGAACCAGAGACAACAAAAGCAAGAATGTGATTTCAAATTAACCACAGATTTAAAGCCAAGGAGGAGAATGTGGCACTGTGGAATCCTGAGTGACAGTTAAGGATGCAGTGTCGATAAACCTGTACTAGGCCATTGTTCCCTGAGGCAGGACATTATCTGAGTTTGTATTGAAGAAATTTATTGTATGCCCCTGTATTATAATGATTCACCCCATGTCACCATTTGGAAGGAGCAGGGGGACAGACAGAATTTTCCAGGCAGCATGTAAATAGCTCCTGTAAGTACAAAACGCTGCCAGGCCTGTGTGTTGAATTGTCTCTGCAACTCTGGACTTCATATGACCTTCATTAAGGACTTTTAGCCTAGGGACTAAAGCTGTGCATTGTACTTGCTGTGTTTCTCTGGGCCTCTGCCTGGTCATCTCACTTGAGAAGTATGATTGTATAAATTACGAAGCTTGTCTCTAACAGTGCTTGGTCTTGAGATCAACAGATTTTTTTTTTCAGCCATAAAGAATAAAGTTATGTTTCTTGCAAGAAAATGGCATAAATGTCATTAAGCAAATTAAGTCAATCTTTAAAAGATGGATATTGTATGTTTTCTTTTGCTTTTTATATACCTAGGTATAAATCATGCAAATATGTACATGTACATACATATAATATATATGTATATATGAAACGTGAGTAGGGCAGTGGTGGTGCACTCCTTTAATCCCAGCACGTGAGAAGCAGAGGCAGGAGAATTTCTGAGGCCAGCCTGGACTACAGAGTGAGTTCCAGGACAGCCAGGGCTACACAGAGAAACCTTGTCTCCAAAAAAACAAAACAAAACAAATAAGCAAAAATTAAAACAAACAAAACAAAACCATGAAAGTCAAAATGAAACTGTCTAAAGGAACAAAGGGCACTGAGAGAAGGAGGTGAGAATAGCAAAGTAGATATGGGCAATATTCTCAGTGTTCAGTGTGTATGTCTATGAAGTAGATATACTCTGTGTAGCTTTTGTGCCTCTCCTGGAACTCACTTGGTAGCCCAGGCTGGCCTCGAACACACAGAGATCCGACTGGCTCTGCCTCCTGAGTGCTGGGATTAAAGGCATGCACCACCACCGCCTGGCATCTATGAAGTATTTTTAAAGGTTAATGTTTAAAAGGTGTTTTAAAGTGTGTTTTTAAAAGTGTGTTTGGGAGTTGTCAGTGTGGTTGGTATGTGGAACAAATTAGAAAACAGAGGATTAAATAACACTGTAGTCCAAATCTCATAGCATTACTGAACTTTGACCCTAACCTACAGCACTCTTCTAAAAATCTATCTATAGTGGTCAATCTGGGAAATTACCCTCAGAAGTCAAACAATAGTCCTGGTAAAAAGTGACCACAAATGGCCAAGATTTAATTGATAACTGATGGCATTCTTAATTTCCATCCTTGGAGGTGGAGATATGATGGCTCTCATTTTGTAGAGTGCCTACCTAATGTACAAGATGTACTGAGTTCAATTTTCAGCACCACATATTAGGGGTCTTGTGGCACATGCTTGTAAACCCAGAACTGTGGAGGTGGAGATATAGTGAGTTAAAGTCAACTTGGGATACATGAGCCCTTGCCTCAAGAACAAAACAAAACAAAACAAATACCAAAAATGAACTACAAAGATATAAATCCCATTTTCTGTGCTCACATTCAATTTAGGACCAAATAGAGAAAACCAGCTATGTACCTCTCATCAGCCACTTCCAATCAATTCCTGGCTTTCACTCAGCTTGGCCACAGCTTTCATAGGTCAACAATCCCCAGTCAAGGAGCAACTGAAGCCTCTTTCAGTGTTTTCCCACTCTTCTTCCCACCTCAGAACCTCTGCTAAAGCACAGATAATGGTGGCCCAGGCCATTGATAAGGCAGATTCAGAACAAATAACCTTTATTGTCCCTATTTGGTTAGTCTTGATTTCCACAGATCCAAGAAAGACAAGGGACTGAGTACAGTCCCTTTAGCAATCTCCTTTTACTGCCAAGGAGAACTCCATGACTGCAAAGGCTGAGTGATGGTTTTGGGCTCTGTAAGTGGACATTCTGACAGTTTGTAGGCCAGGAAGGAGGCAATAAGAGCTGGGTGGACAAGAGGACAAGTGAAACTCCATTTGCAAGGAGCTGAGAAGCAGTTGTAGCAATGGCAAAACCAAGCAGAACTGTTGCTTTGGGGTTGCCAGGTGATGGCACAGGAAAGCCAATGGTTTGCAAGCCGGGTGATACAACTCAACTGTTCATTGTCTCGCTGAAAAACTTCCAAACATTACTGACTTTACCAGTTTTATGACGATCTTTTTCTAGCTTCTAAACAGCTTTGACATGGCCTTGAAATTCATTTGAAAGGGTTTCCTCCCTTACCTCAAAGTGGGCCTTTAAGCAGAAGAACGACAAAGGGAGTTCCTTTCCTATGGGATAGATTTGGAAAAGGTAAAACACACAAAGTAAAGGTATCACAGCCATCATCAGAAGAACCAAAACCACCATCACAGTGTTTAAGTGCCTCTTAACTTACCAGCCACCATGGCATAGCACAATTGTGTTTAAGGCCTTTCAACTGTACAGTGCATCTTCCTTATCTCACTGAATTTCAGCTAATCATGTTGTGTCCTTTTATTTCTCATTTATGGTTATTATGCATTGCCCTGTTTGTATATTACTAGCGATATAAGTTATTGCTTCAAAGCTCAAGTCTGCTCTCTTAGCCTGGCTCCGTGGAAGCTACAGGTTCCTGCTCATCCATCAAGAGTAGTCATTTTCAACTGTAACTGCTCATTAGAACATTCTAGGGAGTTAAAAAAAATGTCTATCATCAGATCCCACCTCAAACCAATTAAATCATAACCTTTTGGTATATTTTAAAAATAGCTTCTCAGAGGATTCTAATGTGCATAATGTTAAAAAGTCCCCTCTCGGAAGCAAGATTTTCTTGACAGGGTGTATCACCTCGCATTGTATTCTCTTTGTTTGAGGGTTGTCAGATTTTAATAAAGCAACTTCCACCTTGTCTATTTTATAGTGACATTAGCACAAATATCTCAAAAGTGGCTCTGGGGCCTTGCCTGGATTGTTTGATGGTACTCATTCTAGGGTCTCTCTCTCTCTCTCTCTCTCTCTCTCTCTCTCTCTCTCTCTCTCTCGTGTGTGTGTGTGTGTGTGTGTGTGTGTGTGTGTGTGTGTGTAGTATTATTACCTGATTTACAGTAATAGCACAATGGAAGGAGTCAGAACACAAGCTGTCCCTTCTCTGTTGCTTGCATCTTGAATACAAAACTCATAATTATCTGGAAAGCAGGTGAAGACAGGAAGAGTGTGTACAAGTCACGATTGCTATATAAAACAGCCCACAATGACACAACATCACATACCTCATGTTCATGCAATGTCCTTTCAACAGTGCCAGTGACCATCTGAAGTTGAATTAAAGACTCAGTCTAGAGATGAGGTTGCTCTTGGCACTGGTGAGCTAGAGGAAGCTTTTGGTAATAATTTGATGGCACAGGCAGTGCACTTATCATGCCTCCTGGCCCAGTGGTGGATGGTTGTATGACTGAGATGCCTTTTTGTGAGGGATAGGTTTTCCTGCAATTCACAAGAGCAAAAATACATCCAGGCTCTTCCACAGGAGGAAGATGAAAGAGCGCCAGGACTATCCTGTAAAAAGCCCTCATAACTGGAGAGTTATGGAGGTCAGCTAGTATGCTGGAGCCTTTACCAAAACATGAATCTGCAACAACAGAGGGTCTGGCTGCTGGACTTACTATGACCCCAGCTTTCTTTGCACAAATGCTCCCTGACATGGCACTTGAGGTCCCCTAGGATGTGCAGGGCATCCTTTATTTCTGCCTCACTTTGAATGCCTGCTGTAAGCTGTATCTCAGCTTCATTGAGCACCTTACATTGATAGAACTACATCCTTGTAAAATGGGTGCATTAATCTTTAACAGTTGGAGCAACACAAGTGTTCTCCTTGGCTTTGACCTTTTCATCCATCTAGGAGAAAGAGGTCTGTTCTTATTCTTGCTCAATGTAAACGAATGCTTTCACTTGCCATTCTGTGCACAGGACCTTCCAGAAACAGTGAAGTGCACTGGAAGCCAGAATTACACCTTCTTTACTTACCGTTACCAGAGAATTACTCTTGAAAGAGCCCCCAGATTGTGATTCATACTCCAACTTCACCACCGATTTCTCCCAATGGCATATTCTCAAATACATTTGCTACTGAAATAAAAAAAAAAAAAACATAGGCAAATAAAACCATAAAGAATACTATGCCTTCTTTTTAATTTAATATATGCAACAATGCCGCTTACCTAATGCTTCCAGGACTCCATTCTCATATTGATTCATTCATTGAACAAACAGTCTGTGAGTGTTTGTCAAATGCCACACACTGATCTGAGTGCCAGAGACACAGCAGTAAACAATGCAGCCAGAGATGCCTTCCCTTTGAGCCAGTTACTAGAAGAGGGAGATAAAACAGGCACGAAAGCAGCATGCACTGAAAAAGCACTGCACATGGTGAACATGTAGAATTTGGTGGCAGGACAGAAAGTGATCCTGGGACAGGAGCGTGGACTCAATTGCTGAGGAGAGGGCATTGGACCAGGCCTCTGAAACACGGGAAGCTTGGGAGAGACCAGGTCTGTAACGGGTGTGGGTGAAGTTGCAACTGAGGGCAGAGAAAAAATTCAATCTGATGTGGATGATGACATACAGATTTCTAGTTGTTGGCACAGCATTCATTTTGCAATTGAAATGAGAAGACAATGGAAGCTTTAAAAACGGCGAAATGTCACATGATTTGTATTTTATAAAAATCACATTTTCAAAATATTTTATTTAAAAATCTTATTTTTACTAATTTCAATTGAAATCGAATCTCCCATCACTTCCTTCCTCCCTTCCCTCACTCCAGCCTGCCCCAGCTACCCTCTCTTCTTTCCCCACTGTCAGGTTGATAGCCTCTTTTTCTATTATTATTGTTATATCCGTGTCTGTCTGTCCATATGTGTGTGTGTGTGTGTGTGTGTGTGTGTGTGTGTAAGTTTGTGCATAAATATGTTCATTTGGGAGACTAACAGTAGTAGGTTTTACCCTCAGGCCCATGGCCCACCTCCTCTCAGGTTTTTGGCTATTTTAGCAGTGTTAAATGGCCAAACAGGTTCCATTGTATAGAGAAGTTCTTAAACACAATCGAAGTGTTTTTAACCATGGACCCGTGTCCTCAGTCAAGTAAGAAAACCACTTCAGAAGTTTTACGAAGATGAGAGAATGGTGAGGCACAGCTGGACCCTGTAAGATGGTTACTGTGTCTAATGGTTTGAATGAGACATGTCCATAGTCTCAGGCATTTGAATACTTGGTCCCCGGTTCTGTTTGGGGAGGTTTAGGTGGTGCATCCTTGCTGGAGAAAGCATGGCCCTGGGCAGAGAGTTTTGAGATGAAAGCGTTTGCATCACTTGACTTTGCTCTTGCTGCTTTGTGCTTGCAGCTCACTAAGTAAGTTCTCAGTTTCCCTTTTCTGCCACCACCCCTGATGCTTGTTCCTCCATGATGGACTTCTATCCCTCTGGAACCACAAGCCAAAATAAGCTCTTTCTTCTGCAAGTTGCCTGGTCATGGTGTTTTTGGTTTGTTTGTACTTCATCACAGGGACAGAAAAGTAACTATTATACAATGCTCCTGCCAGGAGTCTAGGTGAGAGATAACCATGGCAGATGCAGGGGAGCTGGAGGTTGGGGAAGGCAGTAGAATCAATAGGACTTAGTGATGGATCAGAACAGCTGGTGTATGGACAAAGAGCAACTCTTGATGTCCTCATTTACAAACTGAGAAATAAAAGAATAGACATTTTCCTCCTTCCTTCCTTCTTCCCTTCCTCCCTCCTTTTCTGCCTCCCTCCCTCCCTCCCTCCCTCCCTCCCTCCCTCCCTCCCTCCCTCCCTCCCTCCCTTCCTTCCTTGCAGGCGGCCATGGGAATGTTCAGCAGTGACAACTAGTGTTTAACAGGTCGACCCACCAGACCCACCTGATGGGGAGCCCCACCAGGTAAGGCCATGGGGTCACTGGCTGTGGAAACTGCTTGTTTTCTGTCTGCAGTTTCTCTCATGTGCCACCACATTTCTTCCCCCAAAAAACTGCTATGGGTATTTTCCCACTGCTTGTGTGTTTATCTCGAGAATATATTCCATCTTTGGGCAAACTTATAGCTATGGATGTTCTGGAAGATGATTTCTGTTTAAGCTGTATAATTTTGATGTATAGAAACAATACTAGGATATTTTACATTACTCAACCTGACATAGGATTCTTAGTCACAAAGACAGTCAGAAAAAATTCAAAACCGACTAAACTGCCCCTGCAGAAAACACACAAAGATGAATTCCCAGGTGTTATTTATTGATAAATTGAGGCCAGGCTGCTCATATTGAGACAGTTCCTTGCAGTAGTTCTCTTTCTGCATGTACCCCGATGGCTCAAGGTCCAGTAAATTATTTACTGTCTGGGACCCCTCAACAACTTAGAGCTATGTGGATGGGTCATGGCGACATTACTAGCCTAAGAGAAACTACATGAGTTATCTTGTGTAACGAGAATGGGTAGGGACCTGAAAATGTAATGTATAAATTGTCCGGAGTTTGGCTGTGTGTGGGACAGCAGTGATGGGGTGTGGAGAGGGATGGCTGTGCAGAGCTGGGTGAAAGCACTGCTTCCATGAAGGAAGAGCTATGTGAAGGAACTGTGGAAAGATCCAGGCAGTGTGTGTGTGTGTGTGTGTGTGTGTGTGTGTGTGTGTGTGTGTAAGGAGCTGAGTAGAGAACATGAATGAAGGCAGGAGAGAGAGAGATCAAGAGAGATTTCAGGGGGTTGGGGATTTAGCTCAGTGGTAGAGCGCTTGCCTAGCAAGCGCAAGGCCCTGGGTTTGGTCCTCAGCCCTGGAAAAAAAAAAAGACAAAATAACAAGTCATTTTGCCGGGCGCCATTGGAGGCCAGCCTGGACTACAGAGCAAGATCCAGGAAAGGCGCAAAGCTACACAGAGAAACCCTGTCTCGAAAAACTGAGAGAGAGAGAGAGAGAGAGAGAGAGAGAGAAATTGATTTCGGAGAGAAGAGGGGGCTCTGTAAGTTGTGTGTGGAATATGTAGCTGTATGTAAAGAGATGTAACTATGTGGAGACAGAGATAGTTCCAGAGAGAGGATTTCTTAAGTTGAAGTAAAAGAGAAAGTTATCATCACAAAGTGTGTGTGTTTCCTTATTATTTACCCCCCAGACAGAAAAAATAATCTAGCCCTCAGATATATTTTTTCCTAAGCCATCATCGCGTTCACAGGTTTTTCTTGCATTATCCTGTTGGTGGCCTTGGAGCAGGCTCTCCATTAGATTACCTACCGATACTTCCTTCTTTCCTTTCTTCATTCCTTTTCTCCTCCCTCCCTCCCTCCCTCCCTCCCTCCCTTCCTTCCTTCCTTCCTTCCTTCCTTCCTTCCTTCCTTCCTTCCTTCCTCTTTACTTCTTTCCTCCTCACTTCTTCCTCCCTCCTCCTCAATAATGAGGATGCAAGTGAGATTCTTGCATACACCAGGCAAATGGTGTACAATCACAAAGAGGTTGCATTTTGTTGTACTTGTTTTGTTAAGGAAAGTTTGGAGAAATCATTATACATTAGACTTGTGTTTGGGAAGCCTGTTAGACACACATATGGTCACGTCAAACCAGCAGTTGAATATACAATATGTTATGTGCTCAGGAAGGAGATAAAAGTTGAAAATATAGATCTGAGAGTCATTGTGGAACACATATATATTTAAAGAGCTAGATGAGATCTTAAAAGAAAGAATTTGGAGAGAAAAAAAAAGAGAGCCTAAACTAGGTGTTTGCCCAAGAAGAGAAGCTCTGTAAGATATCTGCAGAGTGGCCAACAGGATAAAAGATATCGGAGTAGAAAGAATACTGGTCAGATCATAGTAATTTTAAAACAACCCCACTGCACATATACACCCAAATCTTTCTATGTTGTGCTTCAAATAGCAGAAAAAAGAGAAATAATTGACTAGAGAGAGGTGTGGCACTACAGGAGCGTTACTTTTAATAGTGGTTTTTACTACAGCACGTATGTTTTCTGATGACTATAGAGGTGAAGAGAAGAAAGTCAACAGCAAACAGCAGACTCAGAGAATTCTTTGTAATACCTCCCCCTCCTTCCCTCATCCACGTCCAGCAGAATTAATTATGTCCTTGTATTAAGTCCCATAGGGTTTGCTTAATTATATTTATAACATTTTGTTATGGTTAATTATGTAAATTTCTGTGTCCCAAGTGAATTGTTAACACTCTTTGGGAGAGTGGGTATTCTTTGTTGATTGGCAGCTCTGCTAAGGCCTTTATTAGGAACATTTCACGTGTGATCTCAGCTCCTATTCACAACAGTCATTTATGGGGACATAATCTTCATTTTATAGATGAGGGAATTCTGGTTCAAGGGAGCTGAATAACAGGCCAAATAATATCGTTGGTGAGTTGGAGGCAGAGTAAAGACCGCACCTCTAAACTATAAGCTTACTTAAAGTGTAAGAACACTTTTCTCTCAGTGGTTTCTTCTGCTAAGTAGCTCCAGTAAGCACATTTCAATGCCAGGTGTCCACCAACTCCCAATTCAAAGACAGCGACAGAAGTAAAACAGAGCTGCAAACAGTCTGTAAGAACCAGCAATGACATTATCCCTCTGTCTGGGGTCACACCTTCCATTTGCTAATTGAGGAGGAATATCCCAAACTGTTCTCGCTACCTTGTTCTACTGTGGGAATCTCTGGGTGCTTCTTGATCAAGAGAAAGGCAAACGTTGGGAGCTCATGCCAGAGTATGATGTGCCCATATCACCTGCTACTGCATCTCAGTACCTGATTTGGCTGGCTAGGTGCAATTTGAAGACCCTTGGCTGAGTGAGTAAAGGCGGTTTGCTACAACTATGTAACCATCAGTGTCGGAGAGTTCAATCTCTTTATGCTTTTAACTCCCAAGGTGATGATTGCTTAATTTTTTTTTTTTTTTTTTTTTTTTTTTGCTGTTTTTCATGTGTAGGAATCTTTGGCCAAACATGTCACATAAAGGTATTACCTCCTGCTGTTAAAAGAAAAAGATAGAAAATGTCATGTGAGAATGGAAGACCTTATTTCAGTCATCAAATATACTTGTTCTTTTGTTCTATATAAATTTAATGCAAAGAACTTTTTTTTTTTTCAACTAGGGAAAGAAGGCTATTGAGCCTACAGCCAAATCATCACTGTAAGTGAGAAATACCAACCCACGGTACTCTACACTGTGTTCGTCATCTTTCCTCAGTCACTCTCTCATCTAGTAGATCCCAGGTTGGCTGGTTTGATTGGATCTCAACTCTCAGCACCCATGCAGCTCTGCAGCTCAGTGCTATCCACATGCCTGCACTGGGTTGCCAGCCTTTTGTACATATTCTAGGACCTACAAAAAAGCACTGGTAATGCAGAACTTTAAGTTTCTGAAACCGCAGGATGTGTACTCATTGCTGAAGCAGTAAACGTAAGATTTGATAAGTGCCAGTCATTCATCCAGATGATCTGTATTGATTTCCCATCATTCATTTTGAAACTGTGTTAAGAACGGTGGGATATTCAACTGGAAAAAACAAAGTGCCGGAAAGACAAGCTCATGGTTCAGAGAAAAGACAAAGTAGAAACAAACAATCTCAACATGAAAAATGCTTCAATATGGAAAGGACCGGGAAGCTTGAAGGGCGCTTGTGTGAAGTCCTTCAAGTCATTAAGATTTCTCAAAAAGGCTTTTGAAGGAAAGCGTGCTTGAGGTGAATGAAGGGTAAACTGAAGCTGTTACAGAAGAAGGCAGTGTCGAGGGAATCAGAGGACATTCCTCAAAAATAAAGGTCTTTGCAAAGGCTGAATTGTGAAAAAGCCAAGTGTCTCACAGGTGTCAGAGCACTAGGTATGTGGCATGCTGAGAAGCAAAGAATGGTAAAACCGGAGATAAGCATACTCAAAATGGGAAATGCTGACTAGTTTTGTTAAAAAGAACAGGTTCTGCGAGGAAGATGATACATAGCCATGGAAACAGTTTAAGCAGATTAGAAATAATAGCCCAATAGAATTGTGGAACACTGATTTAAGAACAGATGAAGCCAGAACAAAGAAGCTAAAACATTCCTATAATAATGACCTTTTTTATTTTTGAGGATATAAATATCAGGCTATGAGTGTTGGACTGGGGAATGAAGATCATTCAAAATACAAATTGAGGAGATTAAATCAGTAATGGCTGTTATTGTTTTCATGTTACTGGTAAGGGATGGGAGAGACTGGGTAGCCTTGCTTTCATTCTTAGGTAGACTAGATGGATGACACCACTTTCTTGGCCTGCAGAAGGAAGAGTCAAATAATGAATTAGACTCAAGTTAGGTGTCTTATCCAGTCCTTCATTGCAGAGGAAAATACCTGAGATAAGAAATTTAGAAGGAGAAGGATTGCTTTTGGCTTCTGGTGTCAGAGGTTTTGGTCCACCTTTGTCCATGCTTTGGACCAGAAGTTCATTCAGCAGAGCATCATGGTGGAGCGACCATGGTAAAACAAAGATGCTCACCTCTGGAAGCCAGGGTTGAAAGAGAGAGGGTGGAGGAGTCAGGAACTGGCAAGTATTTTTAGGGCAAGCCCTCAGTGACTTACTTCTGCAAAGTAAGACCTCTTAAAATTTTAACCAATTCTCTAAGCCATGAAACCAGATGGGGGTTAATACATAGGCCTTTGATACATAGGCTTGTAGATCACGCTTTACACCCAACACACAGCAGCATGTTATAGCTGAAGTACTTGTTTCCTGTTCATGCGCAAGTGGTTAATAGATGGGACTTACTGCATGGATAGATAGGAAGTCCTTTTAAAGCATGCAGTATTTAGAACTATAGTAGGATGTATGGCAAAGATTTAGATGTTAATCTTCAGCAGTTTGTGGTTGCTAAATTCTTTAACAACATGGCTGAGCACATGGTCATGTTCTGTACATCATTGTCAGCAATATGTTGAATCACTCCCAAATATGAATTGGGTCCATCCCAGACTTTGTTTTTCCTATGTTACCACCTCACTACCTCTCATGTATTAACTCAAACATGCCCCTGCTCCAGTGGGAGCAATCATCTGATGTTCTGCTGCCATCTTTGCCCCCTTCAAATTCATGGTCAGTCCTGATCTTGGGCTTGCCTCTTGCTTCACTGTACTTAGCCAACAAACCTGTAGCTGGAAGTTTTCCTGTGTCCTGCCCAGTCTGCAGCCGCTCAGACCCAAGTAATCACATAGAGGCTTATATTAATGAAAACTGCTTGGCCATTAGCTCAGGCTTACTGCTGACCAGCTCTTACATTTAAACTCAGCCCATATTTGTTAATCTATATGTTGCCACATTTTCCATGGCTTTACCTGTGTGCCATTACATGCTGCTCCCTGGACGGCAGGCTGGCATCTCATTTATTAAATGCCAGTCTACCATTGATAGGTTAGACTCTGTCAGCCTAATTACTCCTTCAAGAATAACTGTTTCAGCTACTGTCCCACTGCACACCAGAAGCCATCAGTCCACTGCCTGTTCAGCTGCCTTCAAAGGAAGGGGCACTGTACCTTTTCTGGATTGCAAAACCACTTCAGCAATGGTGCCATATTGTCCTGGCCTCAGAGGACCCCTGTTGCCAAAGCTGCAACCACACTTGTCTTGGCAAGGACCTTTGTTTTGTGTCCCGTTTGTGTTTATCTATTTTGGATAGCATACTGTCAGCAATAGATTCAAGAGCACTTTTTGCCCAGTGGCTAACTTTTGCCACAGTGAAAGTTAACTCCATATGCATTTTCTTCAATGCTCATATCTTCTCTGAAGTAGATTGGTGCTGCCAGGAGTTGACATGTATCATAGTCATAAAAAAAAGAAAAAAATCTTACGTTATTAAAACATTTCTGTCAATCTCTGAAGAGTCTGAAGATGACCCGTCTATCTAAAATATATCTCTGCTTGACCTTGAAAGCATACCTAATATGACTACAAGTTCGATTGTAACGTCTAACTACTAACATTCATTTCTTTATATCCTCATAGTTGGTAATAATAACATTCAAGGATTAGCAAATTGCATTACATTGTTAAATGAACTGTATAGGTACAATATCCTGGACAAGATTAGAAATATACATACAGCATTTTCTAACAATATCATTCTCAATATATATAATTTGTATACAATATATAAAAATCCAAATATTTAAAACTAGTGGTTGTCTTTTAAAAGTAGATGCAATAATCTACCCTTTATTCTATCACTAACCCTTCATTTGCTGCCTCTAGCTACACATGCTCCTCATTGTTGCTAGAAAGAAAACACAAGACCAAGCTCACTGGTGTCATCTTCACCTTTAGACATTGAATTTCATGCTTTTTTTTTTTTTTTAAAGTTGTGCTATCACCACTATAGACAATATAGGTGACTATTTCTATTTCAGTTTTAAGAGATAAACTTTACTTTCCCTTTTCACCCCCCAAAACTGGAGAATTTACATAAAAGCTCCCTTAGTATACCTCCATTACACTTACCGGACATTACAATAAATGGCCCATGTTTGCTTTCTTAGCCATTTTTGAGACAAGATACAGGCAGGCTGGTTCAACAACAGGCAGGTAGAGAGGGATGAAGGTGTCTCCTATTGGTGGAATGGTGACAGATGCTTGTCTAGCATGATTATGTCAGTGGAAATGTGGATCACTTAAATGTATACCTAGTTCTTTATAAGAAGTTTCCCTATTCCAAATTGAATTAGGAATTATAGACTCATGCTTTTAAATTTCCTAATGGGACATTGGCTAGACTTCATTATCTTATGGATGAATTCATTAACATACACAATTCATCCCATTTGTTTATTTACACACAATATCTATACTTGATTGTCAGGGCAAACCCTCTCAGGTCCTTTTTCATTCAGCAAGAAGTTTCTCTTTGCTCTCTTTGCTTTCACTTAGTAGCATTCTTACTACTTCCTTCATGGCTTTCTGTTCACGTGACTCATTCCTCTTACTCAGGATATAAGAAGTCAGAGAACAGAGGGACTATTCAATGACACAGTTGGTGGCACTGAATCCAGTCAGGAAGCAGAGGCAGGGAATGCTAGTTTCTCCCTTTTACATCTGGGACTCTAGTTCATGGTCTGGTGTTCCTTTTTGAAGTGGCCTCCAGACACATGCAGATATGTATCTCCTAGATGGTTTTAAATCCAGTTAAATTGGTGATGATGACGAACCAACACAGTCTAAACCTGTGAGGTAATATTTCATATTGTACTGGTTGAGATCATGATTTGAGGCCAAAGAGCTATTGTAATATCACTCTATAATTTACTAAACAAATAGCCTTTGTTGTCCATCCAATGACATGATTTTATTTTCCTACTGAATAAACTCTACTGTGTATGTATGCCACATTTTCCTTACCCACTCATCTTTCCTGCTACATTTCACAGTCTCCTAGTTCAGGTGTCCTCTCCACCTCTTTCTCTCTCTCTCTCTCTTTTCACTTTTGGACTCCATTACAAATGTGCCAGAGGAACATTCTCTGTCTTTGCCAGTCTAGAAGATACTAAAATAGAAAGTCCTGGTAGAGCTTTCCCCTTAATCGATTATCAAGATATTGCCTTAAAGAAAGGTAATTCTTCCAACAGGAGTTTCAGAGCCAATTGTTTAAATAATAAACATAAAATGTCACTCCATGACATCTCTAAAGTACTCGAGAAAGCAAATCTAGCTCTTATAACTGAAAGGAAAGTAAGAAAGTTTTATCCAGGGCTGAACTCTGGAGCTTCAGAATATTTCTTAATTCTATGTAAAGCAAATTTAGAGAGTCAACCCTTACCCTTCCTTCAGCTCTGTACACACGGCCTCCCAGCTGTCAACTCCCCTTCTACCATAGAGTTTGTGGTTGGCAATTCTCTGTTACTTCTCCCATATTGATAGAATGGGTCGCTCACTGCTGTGTCAGAATCCTGGGTTGTTATTTTGGAATCCTAACCTGGACTACACTTGTGATTGATGGCAGCAGGCACTGGGAGAAGAAGGATGATTAATTACTTCTACCTTAGCATAGCATATGGCCTTCTTACTCAAAGGTAACTATTGGGCAATTCTGTCACAAAAAGCGATTAGTAGACTTACTATGTTATAACCTTTATTTTGTGAGTTGCCCACAATCTGGAGCTGATCCCTGGGTAAATGCCATTCTGATTCCATTAAAGTTAAATTTCAAACAGACAGTAAAAGGGCAAAGTGAGAGCTGAAAGTAATTACAGAGAAGAGTGCACATCTGCTCCCCTGGAGTGTCCATCTTGCAGCTGGTGTTGAAATGGATTAATCCCCCCTCAGAAACAGCCAGGCAGCTTGAATGGTTGGATGCTATTAAGCGAATCCATTTTTGGAATGAAGGCTGAGAATTAAAGTGCCCCAAACAAATACCCCAATAATAAAATGAATCTCTCCACTTCCATGGGATCATCTGAAGTTCTCCTCTTGCCAAGACCACAAAACAGTGACCTTTGTTTGTCTTAACCAAGAACTCTAAATGTAAGCAACTGAGATGTTGAAAAAGTGATGTGTGATTCATTACAGGGATAACCATATTCACTCTTGTGTTTAGGTCATATTCTAGAAGCAAGCTAGGGCTTTTAAAAATAATTTTTAAAGTCTTTCAAGTCATGGAGAGACACTGAAGTTGACTATGGACTATGAGCTTTGTCCCTACAAAACGATAACAAAGGGGAAAAAAGTATTCCTCAAGTGGCCTTTGGAATCTCTCCATTGGAGGTTATGATGCCTGTCTGCTTTTCTAAATTGAGCACTGATTTTTATTTTGTGTATTTAGGTCCATCTACAGACACTGAACCATGACCTGGGCATAGTGGCACACACCTTCAGTCTTAGCCCATCCCCTCTCAAAACAGTGCTAAATCATAGTACTGTAATATATAATATTATTGGAGAAAAACACTGGAATTCATGATAATTCGCTATCATTGCAGAAAACCCATCTTTCTGTTCAAATGAGGGTGTGGATGTTTTTATTCTGTTCTATATTACATTCCCACCGAAGTTTCCCTTCCTTTCTCTCCCCTGTGCCCAGTCTCTGCCCCTCACTTCCTGTCTTCCCCCAGATCTAACCCCCTCTGGCTCCTCTCAGAAAAGAGCAGGCCTTCCAGGGACATTCACCAAACATGGCTAAAAAGCTACCACCAGACCAGGCACATACCATCACTTCAAGGCGACCTCAAGAAGAGGCAACTCAGTAGGAGGAGAAGGGTCACACAAGCAGGCAAAAGATTCAGAGACAGTCCCTGCTCCCACTGTTAGGAATTCCACAAGGAGACCAAGCAACTCAGCTATAACATATACACAGAGGAAGTAGGTCAGACCCCCTAGGCTTCCTGATTTCTGGGAGCCCCCATGAATCCCACCCAGTTAATTGATTCTGTGAGCCATGTTCTTGTGGCAGCTCTGTTTAATGTGCATCTTTAAGTGCCTTCCTGACTGCCAGGAATTACACTCTCTACTCGGGTCTTCATTGTTCCCCTTTCCTAGATACCCCTGAACTTAGCATACGTTGCCAACCCATCATCTAAATCAGGTAGTTCCTCACAATGACAGAGATAAGTTAGTTCCATCTGCTTTTTCTTAAGTAGTCCTTACACTATGGCTTCTGAAGCTCTTCTACCTGTGATCATCAGTCACTTAGAAGTAATAATGTCTTGAGAAAGCTGCTGCAGAACAGTTCTGTATTATCATGAAACACAACTGAGTCTCTAAGCTCTCTTAGCTATTCTTTACCATGGCAATCTGTTTGTCACTATTTTGTTCTCTTTCTCTGTTTTTTATTGTGTCCTGGACATATAGCATGACATTACTCTTCTAACAAAAGTTTATGTGTACAGTACAGTATTATGAATTATAAGCACAGTGAGAAAATATACATCTGGAATTTTCTTATATGTTGAATATTACCTATTTCTTCTCCCCCCTTGGCCCTGGAAAGAACCACGGTGCTTGATATTTCTAATAATTCGATTATTTAAGATACTTTAAAGAAATAGCATCCCATAGGATTTATCCTCCTGTGATTTATACATGTCACCACCTATGACAAGTTTGTATCATTATATGACTAAATTATGTCTCTGCATGTATGTGCAAATCTTTCTCCCTCCCCCCCCCTCTCTCTCTCTGTGTGTGTGTGTGTGTGTGTGTGTGTGTGTGTGTGTGTGTGTGTGATATTTTCCTTCTAGATGGGTACTTCTGTTGTTTCTGTATTTTACCATTTGTAAAGAATGCTGTAGTGACCGTGAGAATACAAGTAACTCCTCAAAATCCCAACTGAGTTTTTTTGAATGAACATCTTACAGCATGATGGCTAGATCCTGAGGAGAAATTCCCACACTGTTTTCCATTAAGGTATTCCTACTAAATCCCTCTTTGAGAGATTAAATGCACCTGAAGTTTAGGCTCTCAGGATTCAACACTGTCATCTATTTTCTTTTCTTCAGCCACACTATACTTCGAGAGGCCCACAGAAGTCTTCATACTTAGAAATAATGGAAGAACTGAGTCCACAGAAGATTCACTTAAAATGGCCCATGTGTTTGCAAGGCTGACATGGAGACGTACATTTGAACTTTTGTGGCTCTTTGCTGTGGTTTGGATGTGGATCATTTCTGCCAAAATTCATGGTGAAATTTGATTCACAATATAATGGTGTCAATGTAACATTTCACTATTAGGATAAGAATTTATACTGTATCAAACTGATAATAGAAAAATAAATAAATAAAAATGGGAAAAGAAAAAGAAAAAAATGGTGTCAAAAGATGATGGAAGCTTTTGAAGGTAATGACATCATTAAGAGGGATTAATGCTTTTTTTATTTACATGTTTTATTTTCAAAAGAGCAGCTGGTATACACCAAGATTGCTTGACTGTTGTGTTTTATTTCTTCCTCATAACCTACCTGCTCTTCCACTTTCCACTTGAGTTGGAGCACCCATATCCTGAACCGCGTCTTGGGTTTCCCAGACTCTAGAGCTAAAGCCCCACAGGAAGCACCTATTTTAATAAATTAACAAAATCTCAGTGTTTTGTTAGCAACAGAAAATGGACTAGAACAATCTCACAGTTGCTTTCTGTTTTCCCACCCCACGCTCATCCTAAGAGTCACTAAATTTTCTGGCTAGCCTGCAATTCTCTGGAATTTTATCACCACCGGCTGAGTTCTTAGTTTTTCTTAGCTTCTAGATGCCCAAGTTAGGTGTCAGTCAGCCCCTCAAGTTTTCCCTGTGGTTACACGTTCAATTACTTCCCATACCACTCACTTTAAGCAGGACACATCCTTGAGCATTGTAGCTCCAGTTCACTTGCCAGCTGGGTGTGTGGGTCTTCACTACTAACTTCCAAGACCTGTGCTTGTTAAGAGTTAAGAGTTAATGCAACTACGGTTAGAAACTAGCACCCCTGCACCTTTTAGAGGGTGGCCATAGTCGCTACATTTCTACTGGTCACCCTGTCACAGAGGGCAGTGTTTATCATTACTATAGTAAAATCCCTGAGGCAGCTCAACTCTACAGGAAAGAGATGTATTTAGCTTATAGCTTTGGAAGCTAGAAGGAAAACAGTACATCTTTGGTGATGACCCCATGGTGGAAGGCAGCAGGAGCATATGTGTGTGTGGCAGGGGTGCGGGGTGGGTGGGAGGGTGGGGAGGAGATCATATTACCAAGAAAGATGCCCAGAAGCTGTGATTTCATAACCCCTTTCAAGCTCCCAGTTGGCTGTAAGGACCTCTTAAAGGTACCACCTCCCAGCGTTACCTGAGAATCAAGTTTTCAACATATAAACAAATAATTTATCTGTTTTCTCTCTTAATTTATCTTACTCTGACTGATGGTTAGTAGCTTTGGACCCCAAGGTAGGTGTCAACTCCAAACCAATGCTTTCAAGTCCTCCAAATGTTGCAGTAATTTCCTATCCCTGAAAAGCATTGTTGCTATGGAAAATGAATACAGGGCCCTTTGGGAAAATCTAGGAGAAGAATCCATTATATGTGTGGCTTTGTCTTAAGGTCCTGGACATCCCCTGGGAGGGAGAGAGAGAGAGAGAGAGAGAGAGAGAGAGAGAGAGAGAGAGAGAGAGAGAGAGAGAGAAGTTTCTCCTAGTTGAACAGTACTACTCTAATTATTGAAGGAAATACAGTGTTTAGGTTTAGGTTTCAGATGAAGAGAGTTGTTAAAATCAGTTGATAAAAATACATATAGCTGTTTAAGCTGACACAGCAAATTTATTATTTCCATTAAGTGTGCATATGGCAGTGCCTTTGACCTGGTCTAGAGACCTAGCATTCATTTCAAGCACACTTCCCGTGTTGTTGTTGTTTTTTTTTCTTATCTGTGTTGGTAGAATCCTTCAATTATTTGACTCTTTAGTCTGATTCTCCCTTGACTATACACTCCTGGTTGGTTTTGGACTGAGCTATGTAGCTTAGGGGCAATGTGGAGTCATGGAGGCAGAGCTTGAGGATACCAGTGTCTCCTTGCAAAGCAATTGCATCTGGTGGTGTGGAAGATGTATTTTATGCTTATCAAATGTCCATATGCCCTATAACTTTTGGTCTCATGACAATGACAAGGGGTAATGACAACAGATATAATAATAATTGACATTTTTAGGCAGAGGCATTTCAGAACTGTCCTGGGATCCTCCCTTTCTCTCCCCAGGGCAGCCACTATGAGCCGCAGCAAGTCAGCAGCAGGATGAGGAATCTTCCACCACTAATTCCCTGTCAATCCATTGAACAGAGCAAATGGCAGAGAAATACAGTTTTGTTGGTTAGATTTGTGGTTGTTACTGTGTCACAGACAACCCTTTTTCTGACTTAACCCAGTGAAAGGTGATTAGGGTTTCCAGTTCTGGACATGTGATCTAATTAGATAAGAGAGGGTGGGCATCTACTGACAGAGGGGATATGCCATTCCTGGAAGCTATAGTTCATATTTTAAGCAAGCACCTTCCTACAAAGGCAACCAACATTCACCTTTCTTTTAGTAATGAAGTCCTTATTACTTTCAAGTACATGCAGATTTGATACATAATCCTAGGTGCCTAAACTCAAAGATTTGCTTCTGATATCGTCGCTAGTACAAAATAATTTTGATCAGAGGAAAGTATTCTTATTTATACAAATTTGTTTGTAAATAATTCTGGGAAAAAGTGGCTTCTGGAGTCTTCCATGCCATAGATAGCGTGGCATTAGTATTTCAACAAATATTTTTCTGCAATATCTGTGTAAACATGTTCTGAATTCCTGGTGAATTTTCTGCCTCTAAAAATGTGGGAACCACAGGAAAAATCTTGTGGGCTTTGAGTAACTTTCAGATATTAAATGATTAATGTATAAAGTGAAAATGATTGATGTGGAGAATACCTTTGTCTAGGAACATAACCATCTTATGCTTAGCATTTCTCAGCAATTATGGGATTGCCGGATTCAGTTCTGGGTTTACAGTGCAGTGAATAATAGAGCCTGGCATACGATAGGTATTTACCAGAATTTTGTGGAGTAACTGAATATATTAGGATTCACTTCAGCAGTTTAGCCCAAAATATGAACATAGAGAGAGTACTGTGGTCAGCTCTGGTTTGTAATTTAAGGAAAAGAGGTATCTCTTAATAAGGTTGAACAAAATTTTTTAAGTTGACATTCAGAACGTGTTTAAGCATAGCAACCAGAACATAGAAGAAGCAAAAATGATGGTACCTGACCTATGTCTTGAAATTCTGGTAGGGATTGTTAAAGGTAAAGTACGATAGGAAAAGAAACCAGTGCTCTAGAAAGAAGTGACATTCTCATTGGGAAAAATGGTTCAGGATCCACTCACTGGGAAGTAATGTAGGAAGGAGGCAATCTGAAGCCAGCGGAAGCCAAGGCAAAGCCGTGGAGATGACTTGGACCTGACTATTGCTCAGCCTACTGGTATATGCTTACTTTTTAAAAAATTTGTGTGGTTCCTGTGATGGATGGAATGTTCATGTTCCCTCTTAATTCATACATTGAAATGTAACCCCAATCTGATGATATTAAAAGGTGCACCTTTAGGGGTAATTACACAGTGAATATGGTGTTCTCATGGAGAGATAGCATTAAGTGTTCATACAAAAGACATCCCATGGCTTCTCTTGCTCTCTGCCCTCCATGTGAAAATGTGAGAACACATAAAACCTGGAGGATGATCCTCACCAGAAATCATCCATGCCTGTACCCCAATGTTGGGATTCTAGTTTCCGGAACAGTGACAGATACACCTCTGTAGTCTGTAAGTCCCCATTTATAGGACTTTGAATTGACTATGGCCACCCCTCTTTCTCTATTAATAAAGTCCTGCTTTGAATGTCAATTATATAACCAAGGAAAAGTAAAATGATGTCAGTGTGAGTTTTAAATCTTCAATGGTTATATAAGCCAGACGGTGAGAACATTGTACATTTTCCTTGCATGTGAACTTTGATAGAGGAAATTTCATAAAGTACATCTTTGTATTATAGCTTAATATCGACAGTTGTCCAAAAGTGTCTCCTATCTCTGATGAAGAGCCATTTGGAAGCACATTTAAAACCCAGCAAAGACTTGCATACTCAGTTTACATTTTGATGCTTAGAGCAAGCACAGCGGACAGGACATTTGAGACAAGGCACTGGAGACTGGCAAACATACTAATGTTCGTTGAAAGCCTGTGGGTTCTGAGTTCCCTTGCCTCTTTTGTTCATTTAGGTTACTTCTTGGAAGTGATACATGAGAAAGAAAGCCCAAAGCCTTACAGCCTTTCCCTTGCAGCTATGCTCCCAATTATTTAGGTTAAGGTCTTGCAACTGTGACTAATCTGGGTCAACCTTGTCACTTCCTAATTGAATTACAGAAGGTGAGTCTCACTCGGGATATGGTAGGTGCCAATCGGAAGCATATTGTATTATTGAGTCACAATGCTGAGGACAGCCATGAGGGAGAACTACCAAGATTTCAGACTTAGTTTCTCATGTAGCATTGATAAGGAATAATCAATACAACAGGGTCACAAGGTAAGGAGGGAGCGTTGCAAAGCAGAGCTGCAAAGGAGCAGAGAATTTGGGAGAGAAACGGAACGAGTAGGAAGCCTGAGCTGATTAACTGAGAAAATGAGGGATACCAACTGCAGAGAAACTCAGATATTTCCTGTCTTCTGTTGGCTCGACTCACATAATTTTATGGGTTATATGACATCATATAATTTGCAGGCAAATGGATGGAACTAGAAAAAAATTATTCTGAGTGAGGTAACCCAGACCTAGAAAGACAATCACAGTATGTGCTCACTCATAAGTGGATATTAGAGGTAAAGCAAAGGATAACCAGTCTACAATTCACAGCCCCAGAGAAGCTAGGTAACAAAGAAGACCCTAAGAGGGATGCATGGATTTCCCTGGGAAGGGGAAATAGATGAGATCTCATGGGCAAACTTGGGGTAGGGTGGGGGGATGTGGCCAAAGGGATATGCTTTGTTGACTCCCATGGGAGGCCTGTCCCTTTTTGAGCAGAGGAGGAGTAGATAAGGGGGATAGATGGGGGGTGGGGGAAGGGAACAAGAAGAGAGGAGAAAGGGGAAACTGTCATTGGTATGTAAAATAAATTTAAAAATTCAATAAAAACTGAAAAAAGGTATTTTTTGAAGAGCTCATTTTTTTAAATGATAAATTAATACTAAAAATGGAATATATGAAAGTGAGTAAAACAAGAAGAAGGAATCAGATGTTAGCAAAGTTGTTAGTTGAGAGTCTTTGTCTATAGTAAACTCAGGAAGTTCACCCACCAGGCGCCCATTGATCACTTAAGAAAGTCCCACTGTCCTTTGAAGTATTGACCACCAGGATCCTGAAACCTGCTTGCTAGTTTCTAATTTGCTCTTTCTGATCTTATTTCACAGAAGGGAAAGTGGGACAGCTTGAAACAAGATCAGAAATGGAATGAGTCATTTGGTTTCCTTGTCCTGATCAGTTCTCATCAGATTTGCGGAGAGGGACTGGAGCCTGGGCAGAGATCTCAAGGCTGCTTGCTGCCAGCAGAAAATTTGTGTGACTCAGCAATCTATTAGTAGTGACTTATGTTTCCCATGTTTTTGTTTTTGTCTGTGTGAGATCATATATTTTAAATTCCCAGACTCTTTGCTGTCTTATATTCTTCAGCATATATTTTTGTGTTGTTATTACATTTTAATTAATAGATTTACTTGTAACTATATATTATTACATTTCATGGGTATGTGATAGGATTTTTTTTTTTTTTTAATTTTCTCTTTGAGACAGGATCTTATGTAGTCCACTTTGGCTTCAAACTTGATATGCAGCCAAAGTTAACTCATCGTTCTGAGAGCTGGGAGTACAGGAGTGTGTCACCATGCCTCGTTCCGTGTAGTGCTAATGCTTCATGCACACTTTATCCCAAATGAGCTGTATCTCCATTCCTGTGATGTGCAATAGTTTACCTTTCTATTTTTATTTTTTATATTGATAGATATTAATTTTTGTTTTTATTATCTTGATTCATGACGTGATGATTACCTTAGTATCTAATGCTTTTGTTGTATTTAGGGTTTTGTTTTCAGTGGTGTGCTGAGAATAAAGTGAATTCTTACATTATAGGGTAAGGCTGTTGAGTAATTACTGGAAATTTCACCTGAAGGTGACATATCAACTCATGTGCTAAACTCAGTGATGAAAATTACATCTTTATACTATAAGGAATTCATTACAAGTCAAGTCTCACATCACATTCTGTTGTCACACAAATCAAAGTGTGCCTTTGGTATTACATGTCATCCTCTGCCATGAGTCTTGTCTTGTTTTCTATCTTTCTTTGATAGTAGATCACCTGCTGTAGGTAATCATACACTCTGGGAGGAATCATTTTATAGAGATCAAAGCTAGCCCACTCTTCTGTGAGACCCTTCCCTGTGGCTTTCTGACAAAGTAACTTCTTCGCCAACATTCTCAACCTGCTATACGTCTGTATACGTCTTAGGAAATGAACGATAATTTGGAATGTTTAAAAATAAATGTTGCTGTTACATTTCAATCACTGTTTTCATTAATTCACTTATTCTATGAATATATATTAATGAACAAGACTCATAATATATTATGATTTTAATTAATGATATCATTATGTTGATTAATCTTTGAGTTATGTGCATAGTCCTACAATGACATCTGGCTGAATGTTGTTTTATATCAATTCATATGTTAATTTTAGATAGGTAGAGTTTTACCATTAAGACATAATGGTACAGGAAAGGTTTAAGAGGAAGAAGGATGGGAGGGCAAGATAGATAAAGGAATAAAAGAAAGAATAATTAACACTACAGACATTTCAAAAAGGTCATATGGAAACCTACTACTTTAGAAACTCCTAAAATATGTACAAACACATATAAAAAAAGAGTTAAAATGAAGTTAGCCTAAAATTATACAACTATGCCCCTGCTGCATACCACAGAATAACAAATAAAAACCCCAGTGTCAGGATTGGGTTGTTTCTTTTAGAGGTATTGGAAAGTGAGGTCTCCTTGACACCCAAACATTATAGGCTAGAGCCAGTGCTCTTGGTTATCCTCCAGAATTTGATGGTAAGATCTTATTGCTGAAGACATTGGCTAGGAGTCACAAAACATGGAGAATTCAAGTTCATACTTACCTGGAAAGCTTCATCTCTATTTAGGTGGCTTTCATAATACCAGAAGGTGCTATATACACAACCAGAGGGAAAAAAGAATCACCAAATCTCACCCAGCTGTGAGCCTTCCAAGATATATCAATTAGTCTGGCAAGACACGCCTATTGGTGAAATAGTGTCCCTGAAGTATCAACTACTTTTGATTAAATTTAATGTTTGCATCACAACTTAAAACCCATACCTGAAATCATTACCAGGTCCGAGAAATTGTGGCTAAATGGGTCATAGGCCCTAGGGGAGAACCCTACCATTATCACTCTACTTAAAGAACAAGTACTAAACTGAATCCTAATGACTTATCATTAAACTCAAAGATTTGTCCTCATCTTTTTTTTTTTTTTTGTAGTAGATTGTGATTAACAGAGACACCCCCCTCCCACTGGCTGAGGTGCAGAGAATAAGAGACTGTGGAAAATTCAGCCCTAAGCCAGACATCTATCTATATTACACTCCTTCCTTCCAAGGCTCAGAAATCTATGCATACAGGGGAGAGAAAGATTTTTAAGAACCACAGGTAGTAGATAAGCATAAAGAAACTGTTTTCTAGATGCAGTTGCTGTACATATAAATTCATAGCAGTTGAGACAGCATGCACAAAAATTGTAGAGGACAGAATTCCAGCATGAAGAGTGGAGGTAGGCTTGAAGTCCACACCTCTCTAAAGAGCTGTTGGCAGTCAGCTGCTGAGAGAGGGAGAGCCAATTTTCCTTTAGAGTATAGCTCTTATGAACTGGCTTTTTGGAGCCCATTCCCTGTGGTGGGATACCTTGCTCAGCCTTGATACAATGGGGAGGGGTTAGGCTCTCCTTCAACTTGGTATGCCAGACTTTGTTGACTACCATGAGAGGCCTTACACACTCTGAGGAGTGGATGAGGGTAGAGTGGGAGGGAGGTAAGGAGGCAGGAGAAGGAGAGGGAGGGAGGGGGAAGTGGGGTTGGTATGTAAAATGAAAAAAATTTTAATAAATAAATAGATATATTTTTAAAAAAGAGTACAGCTCTTGGTAGGTTGACCACCTTGTAGTGAAATTTACTCATCTAAGAACATATGGGCACCCCAAACTGTACTGGTTGGATATTTAAAAAGGGGACACAAAGTGGTACAGATAGGGAAGGTAGAATGAACCTGGGAGAGGTTGGGGGATGGATAAATGTATCAAAATGCATTGAACAACATTATAAAAAACTAAACAAACACAAGAAAAAATATTTTAAAAATAAATATAAGATTTGATTATTTCCTGCCTTATAAGAAATTGGAACAACTGATAGAATAGAAATAAGGACTTTGGTTTCATAATAGCGTTGAATGAAATTTCTATTAAAAATCTTAATTTTGGTAATTATACTTAATATAAATAAGGAGTAAAGGAAAATTATGGCTTCATGGATGGCTGCAACTTATCCTTGGATAGGTGTGATAATTTGAATGTAATTGGCCCCCATAAGCTCTATTGGGGTGGCACTATTAGGAAGTGTGGCCTTGCTGAAATAGGTGTGGCCTTGTTGGAGGAAGTGTGTCATTGTGGGGTTGGGCTTTGAGGTCTCCTATGCTCAAGCTATGTCTAGTTCAGTTCACTTCCTGTTGCCTGAAGATCAGTATGCAGGTCCTTCTCCACTCTTAGCTCCTTCAGCACCATGCCTGCCAACATGCTGCCGTGTCCCACCATGATTATAATGGACTAACCTCTGAAACTGTAAGCCACCTAATTAAATATTTTCCTTTATATGAGTTACTTTGCTCATGGTGTCTCTTCACAGCAATAGAAACTCTAAGACAATAGGTAAGAAAAGTGACTTGTATATATTTATACAAACATAATATTCACATATATGTGTGAATACATACTTGAAGATAAGAAGAAAATGGAGGAGACAAAAATTGTTAAATGTCAATATTTGGGGAATTTATTTGTTGGAGTTTTTTTTTCTAGGATCATTCTTCCAATGCTTATATGAATCTCAAATAATTTCAAAATTGAAAACTCACAGAAACAACAATAAATGAACTAGAAAAAACTCTTCTCCATGGAAAATTTCCTGTACTCATTTGGTATAATTTTAATATTAATTTAATAATTTTAGTATAAAGAACATCTAGAGTGGGACCTTTATTTCTAAGTCTTGTGCTTCCTCAGTTGTATAAACATCACTATAAAACATTTAAATGAGATATGGTAAAAATAAAACTGAAATTAATCACCTGGTTCACTTGTAATCTGTGCTCTGCAGACTAATTATATATTCAAAAGCATTGTGATGCATATTCATAATGAGTATCAATTACCATGAATCTGCATTCGTCTTTGTTCACGTCAATGTAATGATCATTTACCAAAATCCTGAAGATCCAAGATGCTAATTTCTTATTGATTTCCCCATCAACTTGTATGAAACAATATATTAATAGTCATGGTTGATGCAGACTGTTCACTGGCTTTTATCAAGTATTTACAGTTTTCTGGAGATGGCTCACATGACAAGTGATAGCTGTTGTTTAGTTTCAAGGTGCTTTCTTAAGATAGAATAATAAAGTTGGAACAAGGCTGGCACTGGGCCAGGCTTTCAGTAGGCTGTCATGTTCCTCCTTCCAGATGGGGAGAAGGGCACAGCTGACCTGGAGGAGTGAGTGCAAGAGAGCCAGTGGGCGCCTCCCTGCCATCAGCCTCCCCAGCTGTCATCTCAGCTGCAGGACAGTCAGTCAGTTATTTGGGGATGAGCAGTCATTTAGAGGACACTTCTCCCAGGTTCATCTCAGGATGACTTTGCAAAAGCAGGCAACTCTTGAAGCTGGAAGACCATGTGCTGTGTGGCAATTGGCCACCCTGGGAGGGGAGAGGTTTGACTGTGTTCATTTGGCAACCATGGCACAAAGATGTCTGGTGTCAGCAGACTTCCCGCTTCTTTCTCATCACCACCTTAGTTTACTTTGACACTTAATGGATTTCATCCATCCTGAGTCATGTCACCCACAGCTAGGGAGTCCCAGAGGATCAGCTATGCACTTTCCACCATGAGGCTTTTATCTTTACCTGTTCATGGCTTTGTTGTCATGCTTAGGAATGAGTTCTTTGATGCTCAATTAAAGAATAAAAACATCATCATCTCCTAGTTTTTAAAGTAAATCCTTTAGACGCCAGTTGTCCACAGCTCAATTTCCAACTCTTCCTTCCACTCTAGGTCCAATACCTTGGACAAGTGTTTAAACTCTTTTATCCTGAGCCCCACACTCACCAAAAAAATGATAATAATGAAAACAGCAACTATGACTCCTTGCAGTATTAGATTTTAGATTGAATATCCTAGATAACTCAGGAGAAAACAAAGACTATACCAACTTGAGAATTTTAACACCTTTTTCACATTGCAAAGAATTTGGATGCTTGCCAGATAATGACTGGTGCAGAATCACACAGGAAGGAAGAATTCATTCTCTTGGCACGTTGCACAGTAGTGTGCATACTTAGCAAGACAAACACAACTGCCGTTTCCCCTTTCTTGCTTCTCCTTATCACATAATAATATGTACTAAGGAGATGATTCCTGGCTAGGTGTAACCACGTGGGAAATTATTCTTCCAAGCATAGAACAGTGCTATGCTTTGGGGCTGATGAATCTACCAGTTACAGGAGATTTATACACCTACACACCAGTTGGAATGAAGACTATGTCATTGAATTCCACCAGATGGCCACAAAATACTACAGACGGGAAAGACTTAGTAAACAGAATAATTAATAATTAATTGGGACAACAAAAAGGACAACAGTTCAGAATATGCATAGCCATTTAAAGCCATTGTGCCTTGAATCATTCCAAGTCTGCTCAGGCTGTATATTGTACCACCTGAAGTATCCTTAGGAGTAACATCAGATCTGGACTTGGACATTAAGAAAAAAATTGGAAGTATTTCTATTTGTTCCAAGTTCATTTGACTATGAGAACTTTGGTGGTAGTTGTGATGACTCTGTAGTATCAGGAATCTGAGTCTGTCCATCATTAAACCACTCAATATCTGCATGTAAATGGAAGTGGCTGATACCACAGTGTCTAGCATGTGGGAGTATTGGGAAAATGATAGCTGTTATGCTATAAAAAAACAACAACCACATGGATCATTCATTATTGCCACACAAGAAATATGTCTCTTTGAAATGCTTGATGGATCTGTTCCAATTATTTCAGCATCTTCACTAATACTTTCCCAGTAAGCAGAATTTACATATATAACTTGCTTGACATTTCCCACAAATCAAGCTTGACCCATCTGAAGCTGCTCCATTAACCTTGGCTTGCAGAGAAATCCAGTAGAGTCGCATGATAATTCTACACTCTGAATGCTTTCAATGAAGGAGATGCATATTGCTTTCCTCTCCTGTCTCGTGTCTGTTGGTGTTTTTGCAAAGAATGAAGTATGGGCATCATCTGTATCCCTCAGCCTAATTCGACTTGAGGGTGTTTGATATAAGATGGAGAAGGCTCATCAACAAAAACTGCAAGCAAGTAACTTTAAAGACAGATTTCTAGATCTATTCTTGACTCAGTTATAGTTATAGGTCATTTTTTTTTCTTCCGAGCCAGAGAAAATTTATTATCTGTGTTCATCTTTGGGAGGTGGAGACCTGAGACTTAGGATCAAGAAGGAAGGCTCAGAACTATATCTCAAGCCTGCAAATCTCAAGAGATAGAAGTTCACACAAATACATTTATGGTAAGGCCCATAAGAACTACAAATAAAATAGCACACTCTTCTACTTGTTCTATGCTTTTGTCTCCTGATGAGCCTGGTAATATTTCTGCAGCCTTTGGTGACAGGCTAAAAGGGTCACTAGGGTATTGTACTTTATGCCCTTGCTGGTGAGTAACTGTGTAATATGCTTATTAGTTGTTCAGATAAATAGCCAGCTACCCATACTGCCCAGACTGTATGGCTGAAATTATAACTTCTAAGTTGTGTCTCTTTGCAGTTTCCCTATCTCTAGGGTTATAACATCAAAACAAAAGTCATAGAAAATAAAACAGAGAATGATTTCCATGTTCTGGAATCGAGTCTGTCATTCCCATTTATTTACTTCACTCAAAAGGCTTTGATGAGGGATGTTTTGATGACTGTGCCTCTCAACAGTTGCAGTGTCACATAAATGATTGTTCTTCAGCTTTCAAGAGAGTTCTGTCACAGTGTCTCACAAGTTCTTTTTACCCAGTGCTAATTACATAGATTGTTATATAAACAGATGTCTGATACACCAAAGTCTACTTCACTTGGCAACTATAATTATTCTGAGTTCATGTGCCAGTGGGCTAAAAGAAACCTCTTTTGATATTATCAAGAAACATTTTTGTCCAGTCTGAAAGTGTGCAGAATAGGCAGCCATCAATCAGTCTGCCTTGCCTCCGTGCTCCAAGGAACAGAGAGAAAGAAAAGGTTCAGAGATAGTGAAAGAGAGAGAGAGAGAGAGAGAGAGGCCATGACAGGTCTCAGCTCCAATCCTAATGGAACTATTAATCTTGGTTAAATGAATTCTCTCTCTCTCTCAAGGTACTCATTTCTGTCAATGGTCCCCCTATAACCGTAGTAAAGACAATAGTACGTAATCCTATATAGTATATTAAAAGCACTGTTTTATTTGATCTATTTAAAGAAGTGATAAATTTGATGAAGTTTAAGCTATGGCCTTCCACAGGCAAGATGTATGTCAAAGTTGCAGAGCTAACAGTAATTAATGAAGTCAATCATGCATGCAAAACTATTTCTGTGAGTCTATGCTGAGTGTTATGTTTCTGCTCATATTGAATGATAGGAAAGTTTAGGCTAGAGTGCTGCCCCCAAGAGACTTACAGTCTAGTACGGAGACAGTCATTTCTCAACAAATGACAAAAGTCAGCAATTATAAATCTTCACCAGTTTATGGTTTGAAAGTACAAAACTGTAAGACTATATACAAATGAATCCTACATTTAATCTGAATAAATGCATAGGGTGGAGCAGGTAAAAAGAACATGATTCAGGAAAAATACTTGTATGCTTTAGTATTTTGAAAAAAGCTAACTTGATTGAAAATTAGACAAGACGGAGGCATCGGTTGAGATGAGAAAGGGTAGTTGCAGAGAAAATTCTTAGGTGCCAAGTTTTTTATTTTTTATCATTTTTTTTTAGTGTGTTTATATGTGTGTGTGTGTGTGTGTGTGTGTGTGTGTGTGTGTGTGTGTGTGTTCATGCAAAGGCTAGAGGTAAAACTTGGCGGCCATTTCTTAGTTTCCATCTCTTTTTTTTTTTTTAAAATGGGGTCTCTCATGGCACTGGAGCACGCTTATTCAGGCCAGGATATGTTTGTCTCTGTGCCCCCTGAGGTATTACAGTATGAGCCATTACTCCAGACTTTTCCATGTTAATGTTTTATTTATCTTGGAAACAATACAAGGATATTATATTTTTTTTTCAGAAAAGGTAATCAAATTTGTGTTTCTAAAGTTAAGTACAGCTACAGTGTAAAGTATTAGGTAAGAGGGTCTAAGTGGATAGGATAGGAAAGACTTCTTTGTGGGTGCGCAGCCTAAAGTCTGTCGTCTGCAGAAGGGATGAGTAGAGTCTGAAATAGACTTGGTCATGGAATTTGGTAGAAGTTGACAGACTTTAAAGACACTTAGAAGGTCAAACTTAGAGATGAGTGTCCTTAGTCACATTTTTTTTTTTGCAGATGTTTGGGCAAGGCTGGGTTTGTGGCATTTGGGCTAAGGATGTATTGCTTTGGAAGGGAGGCTCTGCTTTTGTTTCCACAGGAAGCAAGAGGCTATGAATTTGTTCCAGATTCAGATATATCATGTTTGACTGGACACAGGAAAACTTCTGCTACAAATGGCAACCCAGGGCTCGAGTTTCCACTGAAAACCTGAGAATACTTCATGAGCAATCCTAAACGGAGCCAAAAACAGGTTCCTGCTTTATGTCTCATGCTGGTGGTGAGGCACTGCAACATGAAGGCTTGAGGTACTCTGTGGTGGGTTTGCAGCATGCAGGCTGGAGCTACAGCATGGCACATTCCTGCTGAGTACACAGAGGTTTCTGCAAGCTGCACAACATGGTGCATGGTGGATATAGCTTTTGCTACTTAAAAAAATGTTTCTGGGCCTACATGCTGCTTTGATGGAGGCATAGACCCACTGCTTCCAAGAGTTGGTGGTACACATGGCTCTCAGAGCCAGAGCTAGCGGTAAACATACCAGGACCACGTTGGAAAGCTGAGATGAGCAGAGCTAGCAGCCAAGGCTGCCATTTTTTGTCCTAGTAATGCTGCAGTTTCAAGCAATAAATTCACAATAAAACAGATCCAGAGGAAATAAACTTCTAAACAGTTTACAATGTATGTAAAAGTGTACATAAGCTTGAAAGAGAGAGAGAAAGGAATATAGACAGTTAAATTAAAGAAATAGAAAGTTTTAAAAAATCAGGTATTTAAAGAGAAAGTTAAAGTTATATAAAAATAAGCCATGTAAAGATGGATAGTACACAGAGAATCTGGATTGTGTTGTCTTTGATATTTTTAACTGCAGAGAGACATTTGATTATAAAGGCTGCTGTGTTAAAACAATATGTATATTTTAAAGGTACCTTGACTTCAAAATTTGGATCTAAGGGTATGTTGCTTTGGAAAGGAGGCTCTGCTTTTGTTTCCACAGGAAGCAAGAGGCTATGAATTTGTTCCAGATTAAGATACATCAGGTTTTACAGGACACAGGAAAACTTCAGCTTCAGGTTAGAGCTGGATGTTTTTAGCTTTATTTTGGGGGTCATGAAGTTGTTTGAATAAGAATGGCCCCCATAGGCTCATATATTTGAATACTTAGTCACCAGGTAGTGCTACTATTTGAAAGGATTTGAAGGATTAGGAAATGTGGCCTTGTTGGAGGAATTGTGTCTCTATTGGTGGGCTTTGACATTTCAAAAACCCATGCCAGGCCCAGTCACTCTCTCTCTCTCTCTCTCTCTCTCTCTCTCTCTCTTTCTCTCTCTCTGAATTAGAATGTAGAACTCTCAGTTACTTCTTCTCCAGTACCATGTCTGCCTGTGTGTTGCCATGCTCCCTGCCATGATAATCGACTAAACTCTGAAGCTATAAGGAAGCCCTCAATTTAATGTTCTCTTTTGTAAGAGTCTATGTCTCTTCCAAGCAATAGAACACTAACTAAAACAGGCTATCCCTCAGGAATGCACCAATGAAACCACAGTGACCAGCTACAGTTGCTCCTCTATCTACACATCAGTAGATGCTTAGAGACTAACCATATCTAAGACTCACAAACATTCTCAGCTTCTGGATCTCAACCTTTTGAGATTTTTTTTCCATAGTTATTTTCATCATACCATTCTTGCTAGTCTCAAATCCATGGATTTGTCCAGTATAACTTCATGTAGCTCAGGCTGTCCTCAAATTTACTATGCAGCTAGGGAGACCCTTGAATTTATGAATATCCTTCCTACATCCATTAAGTGCTACAATTATGGTCACACACTACCATGCCTAAACCCAGCACTCATAATTCACTCCTTTCTCTATCCAAAGTGACCCCTGGAGGCTGCCCTACCCCACACTCCTGCTAGGCACCTTATGAGTTCAAATGTTGATCTCCTCTCCTTTGCCTCTCAACTCACTTTTATAAAGTTCCCCACCACTTCAGCAGTGATCTCAGGTCTGCTTCCCAGTCATCAGAATGCATTCTAGAATAATCTCTCAATCTACTTCCTCCTTGGGTTTCACAGACTCTCCTCTCTCTATTTCTCTTATTTCTAATCACTTTCATTAGGCTTTGTGAATTCTTCATTATACTTTATTTACTGGCACAAGATTAGATCCCAAGCAACCTTCCTTTTTTAATGTGCTAGGAAACCTAGTGCTCTGTTGGTTTTGACTGTCATGCACATGTTAGCACCCTAGCATCCTAGTACCCTACTGTGTATGTCATAGTTGAAATGGAACTTCTAGACTACTAATCAATACTCATGGCCAGCATTTAAAAATATACTGTGGCAATAGTTTACTGAGTTGTAGCCAGAAAGCTTTATAGGACTGTCTGCTTTTCTGAATTATTCAGAAAACTATAAGTTCCCCTTTCTTCATTATATCTTATTCCTAAACATGCATTCCTGACACTTTAATTTCCACCAACATTTTGAGTGTCCTTATCCTTTCTCTCTCATCTGCCCCTTCACCATGTGACTGTTGACCTCTGTACTGGCTTCAACGTCATGGCCTTTTCCCTCCTTGTCTCCATTCTCCTCCTCTGGGCAGCTGCTGAAATTTACAGCTTGACTGCCTTGGAGGTTTTCTTTTTTCTATTAAACTCTTAATAAAGGTTGTTCTTGAATACACAAAAAAGTTATGAACCAGACACCTGTATTGAATTCCAAAACAAAATAAAAACAGTAAAAATTAAAGGCCAGAAATTTTCACTTTGTATATTGAAGTAATTAGTCATATGAAATACTTCTTATCATAAGATGTAGTCAATTGATTACAGACAATGATGGCTTGAGGATATTGTAGACAGAATCCAGCCATGAACTTAAGCAGAGAGCCAGTGATTTCGTGCAGACATGGCAAGTACAAGCATTTGCTTTATGTATTAGTCTCTCTGAACAATTCTTTGATGTATTATGTCCATATTTTTATACACATAAAAACATCAGATAATTTATTGCTCTATAGTCATTCTGTAGAGCTGGGTCTTGCAGTATTATTTTCCAATTCCAAATCTTATTGCTTTCACATGAGAATTCTTGATTCTTCCGTGTGCAAAAATGCTATTTCATCAACAGGATGGTTATCTTTTTGGAAATGATAACAATAAATGATTTTTAAAAATCTGTTAGAATTCACCACTCTGTCAACTACAGGGACAGACTAGATAGCAAGTGGGATTGATTCTGTTAAAAGAGCTGGGTACAAAATCATTCTGATAATTTCTAAGATTTCAACAGTAATTAATGCATTTTTGAGGTCTGAAACTTAAGTGTGACTCAATAGCAGTTTGTAAGACTAACACTCATCACCTAAACAGTTATCTAAATATCAGATCATCACAGAATCAAGCAAAATTTGCCAATCAGAACTCTTATAAGCATTTTTAGCTGTTGTCGATCAGGGATGCATTACTTTGATTACTTTGGAAAGAACCAAGATATTAATCTACATTAGTTACTATTTTGCTTCTATGATAAAATGTTTGATAGAAGAAACTTAAGGATTTATTTTATCTAATAACTTCAGTCCATCACAAGAAAAAGCTTGGTGGGATTCATGGATGCAGGAGAATGTAGGATAGCTTGTTTACATCATGACAGATCAGGATCAGAACCTTGGGTCAGAACCACAGGCAGATATCAGGTTCAAGATCTACCCTTCAGGACCTACTTCTGTAATGTTAACCCAGGTTCCAAAATCTCCACAATCTCCTATAACAGCATGACCAGCCTTTGACCAGGACTACAAATGAATGAGCCCATGGGCACCATTTCACACTCTAAGTATAGCACCACCTAAAAACCAAAGCCCACCAGTAGGTCACAAAATTGGCATTCAATACATTAGATTTAATTTTCAATTGTTACCTTTCATTAGATTGAGTCTTCTGATTATGAATCCTTTTAGTGTTTCTAGTTCATCCATTTAGATTTTTTGCAGACCCAAAGTGGAAAACTACTGCTGCTAGAGTAGATCCCATGGTGTAGATGTGGGAGGCAACCATACTGAAGATGAAGGCTTGATAACGACATCAGCAAGAATGAAATGACAGCTAAGTTAGATACAAAGCAGAGAAAGGAAGACATCAGCACTGTCAGGACTGTATGGAAATATACGCCGTTTACCACCACAATTTGTTTTTGACTGGTGTGTAGCTTCTTTCTTTTTTCTGGAGTTCTGATCCAAAGTCACCTTGAAACAGGATCCACTATAATCATGGATGGCCCACTTTCTTACCAGGGTGCGGTCCTCTTAAGAGAAGAACAAACTCATACCAATGGTGATTGTATAGTCTCTAGGGGGAATGACAGATTGATCATTCTTTTACTTCCTTAAACTCCAACCTCACAAAACTAAACCTAACAGAGCAACAAAATGAATAAACAGTGACAGCATCTTTCTTTAGTTTCCAACTTCATTGAAATGGAGACAAAACCCAAACCACTAAATTTTGTTCAAGGATGATGTTGACACTTTCTTCTAATGACACTTAACTAAAAAATAAGTGGGACATCAATATTCCTCGAGAGCTGAGTAGTGCTGGAAGCATTCAAATAGATTAGATACCCACCTTATTCATTGAAGGTGTAGTGTATGTTTAGTGCATGTGCACGTGTGTTTAGAGGTCAGAGATTGACATCAGGTGTTTTCCACTATCAATGTCCAATTTGTCTTTTGAGACAGCATCTTTGACTGAACCTAGGACTTGCCAATGGCTAGACTAGTTGGCCAGCAAGCTCTCGGGATCCTCTTGTTGCTATCCACTCAGCACATGGTAACAGACACTCACAACCACAACTGGCTTTCAAATGAGTGCTATGAATCTAAACTCTGACATTTGTTCTTGTGTGGTGGGTACTTTACAGATTAAGCCTTCACCCACGCACCAGACTTCTGAGCCACAGCAAAATTTCAACCACAAGCAACTATATCTAACCAAATAATATCTACATCTGCTTTCTGCCTTAAGAGACAGGGTTAAGACAAGGACCATTCACATTTAGTGATGCGGTTTTTGGCATTTTTTTAAAGGGAGTAGAAGAAATCGATGAGCTTATGTTTTTTCCATTTATTCTTCTAATTATCATTGAGCTGGTCCTGTGCCGATATATAAGAAATAGGTAAGGATTATGTTAGTTAAGAGAATGGAAGATCCCAAGGTGTGTATCAAAAGAGCAAACAGTTTTATGTCTCATGAAGTTTTCCATGCACCTGATAACCCATTCAGAATTTCCTTTTTACACTTGCCCTTGAAGCTGTTCTTCAGTAAAAGCAAGAAAGAGCAGCTATAATTCAAGACATAAATAATCAACACAGTGAAACAAACCAGATGAATGAGTGACAAATGGAATGTTGGAAGCAGACTGTAATTTCTAATGCTGATCTAAAGCTTAAAAAAAAAAAAAAAACCTCACAAAGCAAAATGGGTTCTCCTCTCATTGTCTGTCATGTAGCACCAGCACATTTCTGCTTTAAATAGCCAAATGTCAGTGTTTTGTTTTTCACCACCAGAATAATGCCTTTCCCCAAGAGCTTCCAATGTTTTAATGCCTTGCATTGGCAAATGGGCCAGAGCTCCTCATTTCTCTCAAGTAAACATTTCGTGGAGTGCTTTTTTCATTTTACAGTGGCAATAATTACCTTTATTTAAATAAATAGAGGCTCTTTATTGGTATTCATAAGCCAGAATCCATGACTAAGCAAAGCAAACTACCTTCTAATAGTCTTTATTGTCAATTGTATATTTAAATGAAAAATAGATGAAGGAGTTCTAATTTTAAAAAGTCAGATATTGTAAATAGCATCAGTGATTATTATATTTACCATGTAGAAGACATTTTTAGCCTCATTACAAACTATTTTTTTTCAAATTGATTTCTTTTAAACATCAGTATTGAAGCTGAAAAGATGGCTGAATGACATTTGGCTAAATAATGAGATTATTTATTATTATTACCCCAGCTAATAGTGCTACTTGAAGTCACAGTAAATCTAAAATTATCACTTGTAAATTTTGTGCTGTGCTGTTTTGCAGGAGAAAATGGAAATGTGCAAACATAAAACACAGGGACTCTGCCAGTTGGATGTTTACAGCTCCCCAGAGCAGATCAGATGAGAAACATCCCATCAGTTTCTTATGGTGTCTTTCCACACACAAAATGTGCCTTCTCTTGTTGAGTCAGGCATAGGATTAGCTTCTGGGTGCTTTTTGATGACTGACCATGTTTGTTCCTTACTTGTAAATTCATTCAAATCTATGGCTTATGGGTTGATTGTATTATTCCTGTAGAAACTAGAACATCGGGCTTATTTCAGTGTAGAAAACATATATATATATATATATATATATATATATATATATATATATATATATATATATATATATATCTCCTGTCAAAAAAGTAATGGATCTTAATTTTAGTGTTGACACTGTGTATTGCTGTTGAGATGTAATTCATTATTCTAAAACTTTGTGTTGGGGAAGGGTGTGAAATTGTTCCACAGATAGAAGCACTTGCTGCCAAGCCTGATGACTGAATTTGATTCCTTGAGCTCACATGGTGGAAAGAGAGACCCTAATCTCAATGTATTGTGCTGGGCACATAACCTTACCAATGTGTGAGAGTGTGTGTGTGTGTGTGTGTGTGTGTGTGTACCTTCATACATGTGAAAAATGGGATGTGCAAGCACTCAGAAGCAAAGATAAGACTTTGGGTATCTTCTGCTTCTCCCCATTTTATTTCTTTTAAAATAGTTTCTCTCACTGAGCCAGAAGCTTGTCATTTGGACTTTGATGGCTGTCTATTAGCTCCAGGGATCTACTGGTCACCACCTCCAGTATTGGGGTTATAAGTACATGCAGTCAGGCCTAAAATTTTACATGTGGTCTGGGGATTTGAACTCAAGCCTTAGTGCTTATAGAGTAATCACTTTTATCCATTCAGTCACGTTTTCAAAACTTCTCCATAAACTCTGTGTTTGTGTGTCATAAACTCTGGATTAAGGTCTTTTAGATGGTAGTATATCTTGGATTAGGCACAGTTCATCCCCCACGAAGTGGTGTGGCTGAAAAAAACGTCTGCTACAATGGATTGTATCAACCATACTACTGAATGAACATTCTCAATGAGAAGATTTAATATCTAATAAGCTTTTCAAGGGCAGCTACATTAAGAAGTATAACAATGACAGGCCATATTCTTGAATTCTTATGATACTTAGAAGTAAGTGATTTTGGATCTCTTTATAGCAGTATGATAGAATGCATTTTTCTGAAGATCCTCCAACTTAAAATAGTAGATCAATAAAAGACCAGATTCTGCCTGGATAAAATATCTTAAAAAAAATTTTTTTTAATTTATTATGTACACAGAAGAGGGTGCCAGATCTCATTACAGATGGTTGTGCGCCACCATGTGGGTGCTGGGAATTGAACTCAGGGCCTCTGGAAGAGCAGTCGGTGCTCTTAACCTCTGAGCCATCTCTCCAGCCCAAAATATCTCTTTTAATTCATTTCTGGTCTTATACTAAGAAGTAAATCTTTGAAGCCATCCTTTACCACTACCTTATGATGTAAAGGACTAGGGGACAAGAAACAAGTAAAGAAAGCACAGGTTGTTGTAGACAGAAGGTTGCTTCAGTCCCATCTGGCCCCTCGGTCCTGCAGCTGCTTATAAAAGAATCATTCAGAGGCTTAATGTTATTTTCAAACTATATGGTCTATGGCAGGCTTCTTGCTAGCTAGCTCTTAGAGTTTAACTCAACCTCTCTTTCTTGAATTATCACGCTAGCTTTCATCACTGGACTTAGTTTAATGGTTTTAGGACAAATTAGTTAGGTATAGTCTAGGTATGCTACTTATGGAACTTGTATATTTCACACGTTTTCTAAATCATTGGCTTTGAATTGTTCATAACATTCATACAGTAGACTCTAAAATATCTGTCTGCCATTACCTGTTCTCATTTTCCCTTCACATATTAAATAGCTGGGACTGCTTTCCTTTTTAATTAATATATTAATATAGTTTTTCTAGAACTGTGTATTAGATTACACTGCTCAGCTCTTGGCATTGCTCTTCTTATTCCTTTATTTTCTATTTAATTATTTATGTTCCTGTCTTTGTTATCTCCATTCATTATACTTTGGGGATTTATTCGATTATTCTTTCACTTATTTCTTAAGACAGATGCTTCATTTCTATTCTAATAATGACAATCTATAGTTATATATTTTCCTCTAAGGATTCCCAGCATTCCATTCTTCATGTTTTATATGTAAATTTCAGCATATTTTGTGACTCCTTTGTGGTTTTCATTATTGTTTCCACTTTGACCATGATAAATTGAAATAGCGTACATTTGCTTAACTTGTTTGAATGTTTGCTTTGAATTTCATTCCATAAATATCAGAGAATGTAGTCCACATAATGGTTTTATGCAAGTTCTGAAAACCCGATATTTACTTGTTTTGTGTTCACTGTTTTAAAAAATATTATACTCCGTGCCTCAGTTAAAGGTCAGTTCTCTAATTTGAGAGTTTTATGCTTTTTAAATATCTAACAAAATAAGCTTTTTATTACCACTGTTTAGATTTTTACATTCATTGATTATTCATCTACCATTGTCCCACCTGTAACAAGGTAGTGTATCTATCAATAGTTGAGAGAGACTGATTGAAGTCTCTGAATAATAACCACTTCTTTCCTATAGTTCTACCTGTTATCTCTTAATATTTTTTACTGTGATAAAATATATAGCATAAAATTAGCCACTAAACCATTATCATGTGATTTTGAAGTGTTAATGACATTTACAGGATTGTGCAGCCATCATGAACATCTTTGTGAAACATTTTCATGCTCGAGACAAACTCGTAACTTTTAAGCAATTATTGTCTGACCTCTGCCTCGGTTCCTGTAAACTACACTCTATTTCTATAGATTTTTTCTATTCTGTGTACAATGCGACTTTTGTCACTTTTGTGACTGGCTTGTTTTATTTAGCATATTTTTAGATCATCCATGTTATAGCACATGCCAGAATTGTATTATTTCTGTGGTTTAATAATTTTCCATTGGATGTATGCAGCACGATTTTCAATCTCACTTTTTATATGGCCACCTGAATTGTTTCCATCTTTTAGTTACTATGGACAATGCTGCAATGAGCATCATACAAATATCTGCTTGAGTCCCTGCTTTCAATTTGGGCGCACCTACACAATTACTGAGTCATATGACAGTTCTCTGAGTAGCTCTTAGAAGAGCATTCCCACCACCAATGTATGGCGGTTTCAATTCATCCATCTCCTTAATAATCCCTTTTACTTTCCTTTATTTTGAAAAAAAAAAAAAAAAAAACCACTTGTAGACACTTCAGTCATCATATAATAATATTCTGTGTTAGTTCTGAAACAATTTCCTTGTCAGCCACCATTTCCAGTTCTCTTCCACAATGACCCTTAAATCTTAATGTATATTACATTACAAGGCCTGTATTAGTTATTTTCCTGTTGTTCTGACTGAGGAAATGTATACAAAGAAAGGTTTATTTAGGCTTATGTTTCCAGGGGGAAGTTCCATGAGTCTATCATGATGGGGAGGATTGACACACCAGGCAGGCATGGCACCTGGAGCAGAAAGCTGAGAGCTCATATTCAACTGTAAGCACAAAATAGAGCATGCACTGGAAGTAGGGTGAGGATTTATAGTACCAAAGCCCCACCCAGAGTGATGGAGGTCCTCTGCCAAAGCTGTACCTCCTAAACTTCCTTGAGCAGCACCACCAACTGGGAAACATACTCCCTACTATAATGAAGTCCACCACTATCATGGTCAAAAGTATGACAGCAGGCAGTCAGGCATAGTCTTGGAACAGCAGTTGAAAGTTCAAATCACCACTCACAAACAGGAAGCAGAAAGTGCCCTGGGGATGGTGGCAAGCTTTTGAAACCTTAAGCTCTTTCCCAGTGATGCAGCTTCTCCAACAGCCAAGTAGCCATCAACTGGGGACCAAGTATTCAAAACTCTGACTTATGGGAGTCATATTATTATTATTTAAGCCACTATAATAACATTATAATAACATTAGGAAGAACTTATGCTATGTGAAAACTGAAGGGATTTAAGATATTACTTTTTATGCATGATATTGTTTTCAGTGATTATTTTGGTTGCTGTAGAGATAAAAATATCCATCAGATGAAAAGTGACAGGAAATAGGCAGTGTTTAAATATGTCTTATTTATTTGTAAATGGCTATGATGTGGTTATATAGTCAGAAAGAATAATATATTCTCAACAATAACTATTCACATTTTCCTGAGATTTAAATATAAAAGACAAATGTATGTGTGTATTGATTAAGCAAGTATAAAGTTTTCTTTTGTGTGCAATAAGATTCTAATTGGAAAACATTGACTTGGTGGGAAAAAAATTAAAATTTGTAAGATGCATACATATAAAGTTCAACATACAATAAACTTTAATAGAACATATCAATAGAACAACATCTAAAGCACGATTGGAACAGAAACCAAGACAGAATGAATAAAGTCCAAGAAGAGATCTGAGAGACCATTTAAAAAAAAAACCCCAAACACTTCTTGAAGGTCATGAATCAATCTAAATAAATGCAGAGGCATAGCATGTCCCTGGAAGGGAATATTTAACACTGCAATAGTGCTCTTTCTCTCCAAGGCAATCTACAAATTTAATGCCATCTCATATAAATTCTTTAAGGAAGTATTTATGGAATGTGACAGGTTTGGTTTACAGTCCAAGCTGAAAATAAAAAAAAAGTATAAAAATAGACAAGAACTTCGTGAAGGGGATAAAAAAGTGTTGGTTTGATCTCACTTAAAATAGTCAGTATCTTGCTATCCTAACTGAAGCCACATAGATACTCATTCAGGTACACATGGATTGGTTGGACCGAAAAAGAGACTGCTATATCAGATCTAGAATACAGGGCAGTTTAGTAGAAAAGATAATATTGTGTGTTTTCCTCTGATGAATTCATGAGGAAAAGAGGTTCTATTCTGAAACAGTCACAGGAACATTGAATGACAACTTGGAATATGATGAAATTGTGCTCGAGTCACCATGCATGCATATATATCATATATACACACATATATGCACACACATATATGTACATATTTATACATATACACACATATGTATATATACTTACATATATACTTGTGTAATTATATATTTATAATTCAGGGTTTTGAAGGGTTTTCTAAGAAAAGTCCTAAATTCAAAGTCATAAAGAAAGAAGTTGTTATATTTATCTACATTAAAAAAAGAAAGACTTTTAAATTTAAAAAAAAGCCAACACAGTTATGAGTGACAAATTGGGAGACATGTGTTATATATGTGACAAAGCAAATGCTAGTCTTTCTGGTTTGTAAAAGGGCCATGCATTATGAAACAGGAAAAGCTATCAGTAGTTAACTTACTAAACATTGTGCAAAGTTTACTGAAGAAGATGTTTAACCTCATTAGGAAGCAGCAAGGTAGAAATGAACAGAAAATGATATTTCTTTCTTATTAGGGCAGCAACCATTACAGAGCTTGATATTCACAGTAGGTACAAGGAAGTTAAAAAAAAACACACTGTGTGTATGTGTGTGTGTGTGTGTGTGTGTGTGTGTGTGTGTGTGTGTGTGACCAATATGCATAGAAGTTTTCCAGACTTTGAGAGAAGGTTTTAGTAATTTTTTTGAAAGAAGGTAGCCCTGTGTAGCCCTGGCTGTCCTGGAACTCACTCTATAGACCATGCTGGCTTCAAACTCAGAGATCCACCTGCCTCTGTCTCCTGAGTACTGAGATTATAGGTATGCACCTCCAGCACCCAGCAGTTTCAGTAAGATTTTATGTGTATAGTCTTTACCCAGGGATCCTGCCTTTAAATACCTTTTCTAGGAGATAATTTCCACTTTCCTAAATATGAAATGAAAGTCTGGAATCTACGTTCATGTGTACCACCAGAGCAGCAACTCTGTTGTATTTGTACTTCAGTGTATTTGTACTGTGGAATAGGTACATATAACACTTGTAGAGTCATTATGCATCAGTATAGAAAGATCCCTAATATGTAGTATGACATGAAAAAAACCTAGATTGCTGATGCTAAGTATGTAATTATGTCATTTAGGCAAAGAATGTAATTAAAATTAAATGTGTTCACATGTCTATATACATTCATGAGTGGAAAGTGATATAGATGCTTTAACAACTGCCCTTTAACCCTGATTACTTACAAGGGTTAAGGGCTGAGAGTCAGGTGTATTTCTACTAGAAATGAAATTCAATCACTTATTTTTACTTGGCTTGTTAAAGATTTATTTCATTTCAAATTATGCACATACGTCTGTGTTTATTTAAGTATATGTGCATCTGAGTGAATCACAGGTGAGTGAGGACATCATTGGAAGGCTTTGGATTCCCAGAGCTGGAGTCACAGGTGGCTGTGATGGTGCTGACGACCGAACTAGATCCCTCTGAAGAACCGTATGTGTTTTCAACCTCTGAGACACCTCTCCAATCCCTGAGATTCAAGTTTTAAATATGAGTTTAAAAATAATTTAAAGTAAACTGAAATAGCTAATGTATAAGCAGAACATACAGCTTAATGTCTGGAGAGAAATCTTGGTGCTAAACCACATCACGGCTTAGCTGGCCATTCCTTGTATTTACCTACTTGAGCTGCATTTGAAGTAAAAGCAAAGTATTCTGCAAGCTACTGATGAGGGTAGATTGAACCAAAACACTTCTTTCATTGTCTCTTAGGAAAATAGGCTGACACAGTGCTAGTATTTGTGGATAATCAAGAGAAGAGAGGCTTTGGGGCGCCAAGACAGTAATTTTACTGGGTTCTGGTTGCTTGCGCTGTTATTCTCACCTCTCCCCAAATTTCAATGAACAGCTGTTGGGGTTGTAGCTGAGTTGAGTACCAGACTATATTTTAATTTATGAGTAAGAAGCATTGCTTTTACTTAGTCATTAAAGGTAGGTGTGCCATACGATGTTTGGTATAAAAATGCTTAAGAATGGGTAGGCTAGAAATTCCTTGACTTTGGAGCATTGATCAAAGTTAGTATCCTCTCTGGAGAAATATACTTACATCTAAAATTTATATTGCAATGATTCCAGTAGATCTGCTGCTTGATTTCATGCACAGAGGGAAAGGTGTATTTGCTGCAAGTGTTTACTGCAATCATTTTTTTGTAATCTCAGCCTTAACTAAACACACACACACATAAATCTTTTTATGTAGTTTCAAGAACCACGCCTAGATCAACATAGTCTCGTTTCTCTCATTCAATGTTGTCTGAAACAGCTAAATTATAAGACGGGAATTCTTGCAACATAGTTACACATAGTTAACAAATATATATTATACACATTTGTTGGTTGGAATTTATTGTGTGTGTGTTTGGTGTGGCATATATGCATAAGTGAGTGTACATGCAAGTGTTTTTGTGTGTATATGCATGCTTCTGGAGGTTAGAGGTCAACGTTATGTGTCTTCCTCAAAACCTTTCCACTTCAATTTTTTGACAGGATATCTCACTGAACCTGGAGATCACTGATTTCTCTAGGCTGTCCAGAGAAAGTCATTGTCCCTGCCTTCCCAGCCATAGGACCACAGGCATACATAACTTCCATTGACTTTTTATGCTGGATATCTGAACTCAAATGCTCATGCTTGCATGGCAACCCCTTTACCAACTGAGACATCATCACTGTGTTTGTATGCTAACAACAATTGATGCATTCTTGATATATGATAATGCCAAGCACTCTTCTAACTTCAAAGAAACAGGGCAAAAGTAAACTAATGAACTTGTCCATGGTCTCATAGTTAATAGGTGGCAGGACTAGAATGCAAACCAAGGCGCCTGGGTTTCTCAGTACTATGTTAAGTGGGAATGTTCTGTTCCAGGTCTTTTTTGGACCCACATCCTGGCTTATCGTGCTGAAGAGCTTTCCAGGAAGGTTTGTTGTAGATGACTTCTCCTTTATCCTTGAATGTTGTCCTTCTAAGGGGCCTTTCCTCAGGGACTGTACATGCTCACTCTAGATGGGTAGTGACCACACTGTCTTCAAAGCCCAAAGCCTGTGCTCAAGTGAGAGATACCATTTTTGTTTTTGCACACACCATCTTTCTGCTTGCTCTGCTTCATTGACCTTTTCTAAATCTGCCCTTTCTCTGTTCCAAAAGGTCCCTTTCAAACTTGCCTTCTCTCTTTAGACAATTAACAGCCCTTTCCCTATGAAACTGCACACAACATACAGCACTGGGTTTCATGGTGATGCTTAATCATTAGACTTCACTGTGATGTTACACAGGAATGGAGCATGATCCAGGAAGGTAAGAAACTGGGCTGTGCTCTCTTCCAGGCTATCACTTCCCTCTCGTTCTCTGTTTTTCTCTTAAGCTGCTGAAACACCAACGGAGCTGCTGCCTATGAAAACTCTTCTCCAAACGCACCAGCCTTTCAGCTGCCTCCTGTTCCAGTGCCTTCTCCAATCCCATCTGTACAGATGTAGGTGCATTCCCATCACAGTCACAGACTTCAATCTCCCCCTTCAATCAAGTCCAAATGCTGAGGCTTCTGCAGAACTGACTGAATGCCTGTGATTTCTGTTCAAACGCTTAAATTAGGCAGATATATTTCTTTAGGCTAGAAACACTTCCTAATTTCTTAACTAGACCCAGCTCCCACTTTAAAAGAAAGAGCATAGTTGATAAGCTTTGGGAACTGGAGAGCGAGTTAAATATATCCCCTCTTTGGTTGATGATGGAGAGGGTTGGTGAGGCCATATTTCAGTCAGAATCTCTGATTGCTAGAAAGAAAGGCCACAGAATTGAGAATAAAACCCACTAATTACCTTTTTTGGCATTAATATTTTATGTTTATATGTGCCTGTTGGACATTTGGTATGCTAGGTCTACACAAAATTTAGGGCCCTTTTAAAAAATATGATGTCTATATTTGACTTGTGAAAGTTAAGCCAATAAAATGGATTATATTAGTGACTTGTCAGAGAAAATATTAGTTCTATTACATGACGGAATACTTCTTCCTCTTGTTCTTAATGCTTAAAATTTTAAACCATTTCTTCCCCAAGAACCCAAGGAGCATACTTAAAAATTCCAGTTTTATAAGTAATCTATAGTCGCCAACAGTCATGAGTGTTTGCCCACTTTGCCCTCTTCTTGTATCTGTTTCTCATCTTTCCTCTCACACCTGAATGCTGGGAGAGAGGGAGGGAAAAAGGGAGGGAGGGTGGGAGGAAGGAATGCGAGGAATAAAAGATTAAAGAGTTAAATGGAAGAACACACTGTTACACAAACATTTTACTGATTTATTTTTAGTATTCTTAATTTTATGTATATGTGTGGGGGAGGGTATATATGCACCTGTGGATTCCTCCTGAGGCTGGAGTTACAGGCAGTTGTGAGCTGTCCAGTGTCCATGCTGGACTTTGAACTCAGGTCTTCTCAAAGAGTAAAACCAGTATATACTCTTAACCATTGAGCCTTCTCTCCAGCCCTCATGCATAAATTTTTGTTTTCTTCATATATATATATATATATATATATTTAATTTAAAATTATTTTTAATTTTAGTATATAAGTACTATATTTATATTATTTCTACCCCTCCTCCTTTTCCTTCCAGCTCCTTCTATGTCCCCCACCCCTTCCAAAATTCACAACCTTTTGTTCTTTAAATGAGCACACACACAACACAAACATACAAATACAACTTGCAGAGTCCATTGAGTGTTGCTTCTATGTGTATGCCTTTAGAGTTGACAACTTGTTGTTCAGTAATTGATTGTTGTTGTTGTTGTTATTGTTATTATTATCAGTCCCTATAGAAGAATGGGTCTCCCTCACTCATTAACTGCCTATAGATCATCATGTAGGGGTGGTGCACTGTGAGGTTTCCCTCATCCCTGTTGGCATGTCAACTGGTACTGTCACTGGGATAGGTCTTGTTTAGGCAACTGTGTTGTTGAGATTTCATGGGTGTGGTTTCCCTGTCGTATAGAGAAGACACTATCTTGCAGCAGCTGCCCTGTTTCCTGCTCTTAAGATCTTTTGGTCCCCTTTTCTTTGATGTTCTTTGACCCTTAGCTGTAAGGATTGCATTGTTGATGCATTAGTGTGTTGCTCTTTGCATTTTGATCAGTGTGGACTTAAAATGGTCTCCATGTACTGCATGAAGAAACTTCTTTTATGAGAGGGAGAGCTACATTTAACTGTGGGTATAAAGATAAATATTTAGATTGGAGTTAGAAGTTAACCCAGTATAGGAAAGTGTAATGGGTGTTTCTCTAAAGTTCATTGCCTAACCAGCCACAGGTATTTGGCTAGGCTTACAGAACAAGCCATGAGTTTTACCCCCACTTAGTGTTCCTTGAGTCCAATTAGACAGCTTGGTTACCCCCAAGATATAAATACCAATATTGTTCATCCATGGTCATATTTTGCCTAGTTATTTATTGTTGTGGTTTGTAATCTTTACAGCTGGATAGGACTATTAATTGCTTTTTTCTTTAGCAGCTGGCATCACATCTTCAGATACTAGGAGAGAGATTCCTCAGGGAGCAGGCTTCCAAGGCACTTCAAAATCAATTTCTTTAAGTCCTGCATCTGAAATGTGGGCTGTCTTCAGCACTAGGGTCTTACCTTCAAGTTCTGTGAGGCAACCAAGCACAATGTCAATCCCCTATACTGTTTGGCAGTCTCTTGGATTCCCTTGACCAACAATTCAAGTAAGATTTTCATTCCTAGTGCTGGGGTTTTCTTAGCCTTTCTATGACTCTTGAAAGGAACACTACCACTCCAAGTAGTATAACTTTATTTCAAATATACATGTATATGTATATACAGGCATACATATGCATGTATGTATTTTAAAAATACACATAAAATAATGTTTCCCTTTGACCTTTTCAAACATTCTTAGTGTTACATATTTCCCCTCCCTCTCCTTCTCTCTCTCTCTCTCCCCAGTTAATGTTCTCTTCCTCACTTTGCATCGCCCCCTTCATAGTACCTATGTCCTACTATCTGCCTCTTTAGAACCCTCCTCTCCATCATCTTTTTTAACTCTCCTAGTTTCTAAGATTTCTCTAGGTTATATACTCCTGTATAAATATTCAGAGCTAAGATCCACAAATAATAAGAAGCATGTGGCACTTGTCTCTCTGGGTTTAGGTTACCTCATTCAATTTTCTATCCATTTACTGAAACATCACGCTTCAAAGTTTCTTTACAGCCAACTAGATTTCCATTCATCAGTGGAAGGCCATTTAGGTTGTTTCCATTTCCTTGCTATTGTGAGTAGGGCAGCAATGAGCATGGCTGAGCAAGTATCTGTGGAGTAATATTTTGAGTCTTTGCCAAAGCCAGTTAAATACACAACAACAATAACAACAAAATACTATTGGTAAATATCTTTGATGAATATAGATGCAATAATACTCTAAAATACTTGCAAACTGAACACACACACACACACACACACACACACACACACACACACACACACAAACAACCATCAACCATGATCAAGCTGGATTTATCCTAGAAATGATGGGATGGTTCAACATATATAAATCAATAAATGTAACAAATCATATAAAATAACCTAAAGACAAAAATCACATGATTATCTCAATAGACACAGAAGAGGCATTAGACAAACTCCAGTAAGCAGTCATGATAAAAGTCTTAGAGAGAGAAGAGCTGGAGGAAACACACATCAGTGCAATAAAGTGTATCTATGACAATCCCACAGCTAACATCATCCTTAATACAGAAAGACTAGAAGCAATCTCATTAAAATCAGGAACAAGACAAAACTGTCTCCTCTACAAGCTCCTTTTCAATACTCGGTTTGAAGCATTACCTAGAGAAATAAGACAAGAGAAGGAAATGAAAGGGGTACAAGATGGAAAAAAGGTCAAATCACCCCTATTTTCAGATGTTATATTGTGCATGAGATCCCAAAAATCCTACCAGAAAACTTCCAAAAAGGGTGAATACATTCAGCAAAAATATGTGAAACAAACTTACAAAAAAATCAGTAGCCTTTCTGTGTACCAATGACAAACACACCTAGAAGGATATCATGGGAATATGCCCATTCACAGTAACTTTAAAAAAAAAGTATCTAGGAATAAATCTCAACAAGGAGGTAAAATACTTCTAGTGGGAAACTTAAAATTTCTGAAGAATGAGATTGAAGAATGCAATAGAAGATGAAAATACCTCCCATGCTCATAGATCGACAGAATTGGCATTGTGACAATGACCATTTTTGCCAGAAGCAATTTACAGATTCATTGCAATCCTAATCCAAGTCCCCATGGCATTTTTCACAAAAACAGAAAATAAAATGCTGAAATTCATGTGGAACCACAAAAGACTCTGGATAGCCAAATCAATCCTGGGTAAAAAGAACAATTCTGGAGAGATTACTATTCTTGATTTCAAGCTTTATTAGGGAGCTACAGTAATAAAAATAGCATGGTACCAGAACAAAAATAGACACAAACATCAATGGGACAAAATAGAAGGCCCCAAAATGAGTGCATGTAACTATAGCCATCTGATAGTTGACAGAGATGCCAACAATACAGTTTAGAGAAAAGAGTATCTTCAACAAATGGTTCTGGGAAAACTGGATGTACACATACAGAAGAATGAAATTAGACCCATAACAATCAGCCTGCATAAAAATCAATTAGAAATGGGTCAAAGTCTTCAGGGTGAGATCTGAGATGCTGAAACTGTTAGTATCACGTGCTGTACTTTTTAATACTCCACCTAATTCAGAGCAAGCTATCGCAGCATTTTCAAGTATTATGAGATTATGAGTAGATAACGTTCTCTTCCTTGTAGTTAATGAATGAAGAAGACTGTGTTGAGGGAGGTTAAGAAAGATGGCCATGATCACAGAGTGGGCTAGTGATAAAGTCAGAAAAGGGCGGCACATCTCTCACCTACAGGTTTAAGGCTTCCGCTTCAGTTCCTATTTATCTTTGAATGAGACTTGAAAAATTTAATATATGCAATATTCGCGGTTCAGATTTCTGGGTGTACAAAGATCTAGATTTTTTTTTTTTTACATTTAGCTAATATTATCCCAACTGCTTAGCTCAAGATAATATGGACCATTCCTACCCGTCCTCTGAGAGAGGTAAGAGGAACTAGTGTATTTTGTTATGTTTAGTCTAGGTCTTAGAACTTCCTAATTGTGACTACTTTTAACACCAGAATGAATATTAGGCTCAAGATACAGAAGCATGTTCTTATTCTTAGCTCTTCACTAATGACCCAAACTTAATTAGATCACTAAGCAGACAGAGCTCTGTTTCCAGGATTACTAAATGACAGGGTGGTGGCAGATGAACAGCAAATGTTTCCAGCTGCAGCTCTGTTTTATGAGTTATGGAAACCATTTCCCCTGTAAGTGAATTACAGAGAACGAATGAGGTATTTTTCTACATTCCTTTCCTAAGTCCATATCTGTGTAAAGTTGGTAACATTGCATATGCAGACTGGGGAGAGGAGGGTACAGCTGAAGGGAGAAAGTATGAGACCATACCTCACTGCTATGCCAGCAGGCATGGGCACGACTGCTTTGAAGGGATTCGCTAGTATTGCTGTCAATCATTTGAAAACTGTGCTTTGTATACTTCCTGATTTCAGAGTATTTTATATTTCAGAATATAATATTTGGATAGAGTAGATAAAATAAATAATCACTGCTTTTTGAAATGTGAGGCTACTACTTGAACAACGAGTCAATAAATCCCAAGCCTAATACTCCGATAGCCTCTCTCTAGATTTTAAAACCTTCATATCATGACTCCAACCCAAGAGTAACTTATGTTGGTGACTTCATGTAGAACCCTGAGCAGAATTCTCGGTGAGTAAAATGGACTCTTTTGTGTAAATTTTAGCTGGGGTTCTCTGAGCCTTCTCCTCCATGGGTCTTGGTGTTTGTCTGCCTTTATCACATCTCCTCTCAGTAACTGTGCACCACTGTGCCCACTGGCTATAGAATCCTCCTCATATATGCTTTGCCTCCAGAGTTGTGGGCCAGCTCTCCCCACATTACACTGAGTAAGCCCTTTCTCATTGTTTTATTGTTATATTTTAACAAGCACTTAATACTTTTCCTGAGATATGATTTCATGCGTGAGAGTAGGAACAAAGTCCTTTCCTTTGCCCAAGGGCTTTCTAGAATAGCTGCAAAGTACAAGGGGACCTCCTTCAAACAATGAAGCATGTTTCTTTAGGGATAATGAAATAGTGGTTTGTGCAAAAAAACAAAAGAAAAAAATGGATACCTCCTGATTGCTTTAAAATTTATCTTTGAAATCCAGGACATGTATGCCAGAAGCTAAAGAAATCTTAGTGGAGAAACCATCTGGTCACAGTTGTGGCACCAGGGAGGGAGATGCCTATTCCTTCAGGAGATTTCAATTCCAGACACATGGGAACAGGTGTTCTGCCTGGGTTGGACTCTCCTACAGATAAATTCATCCAGTGAAATTAGATGCTTCCCATTTCCTGTCTCTCCCTCTCCATTTCCCCATAATGAATCTGTCCCTCACTGTGATAAACAAGAGCCTGGGCGACAGAAAGACAGTTTTTATTGTCATTGCGATTCATGGCAGCAAGACTGAATCTAAGGAGAAATACCCTAACGACTGGAGACAAACATTTATCTTGAGGGGGAAAAGGCAACCTGCTGGGAAAATCTGACATCGGAATAGAGCAGTTATGAGTTTTGGGTCTGGAAGCACCTGTGGACCAAAATGAATATATATTAAGATAAATAGTGTTTTTCTCTAAGTTCAGCATAACTGAGTGACAAGATGCCTTTGGGTGTCTACAGTTGAGCTCATATGGAAGGAACGGCCATTCTTTCTTACTCCTCTAGAGCATTTATTGCTGAGAAGGAGCGTTAGAAAGTACTCCAGTGGGCAATGGTGGCTGATTATCAGTAATTGATGACTAAGGGTGGTGAGAAATGGACATAGATCTAAATAGAACATTAGGAACTTCTGAAACTACAGTGATGACTAGAACATCCAAGAGACCAGGACTTCTTACATAGCTTAGTGAAGCCCTAGGTCTTACAGAATTTTACTGGTAATAGATACGGTTTAATTGGATTCAGAGACATAGGGGTACTCGGGACTTTTTTTAGGTGAGATATTGTAGATGCATAGTACATATGTTTTACAGATATTTCTTAATAAAGCCTTTCTTTGTTTATTCTATTCACTATTATATTCATGATTGAATATGTCAGAATAACTCAGGCAACTGTATCCTGATAAATGTTACAAAAGACAGGTTTCATCATGTGCATTACATATTTTCATGACACATTTCAGATTCTGGCTGCTCTGAAGACAGATGAGTCCATACCTGGAAACTGGGAGACAGTTTCATTTCCCACATCTCCTAAGTCATTTGTTTTGTGAACTCAAATTCTGACTTCATTCATTGACCATTGCTCCTGTATGCCTGCCAGGTAGTAGCCATGAGTAAAAGAGACAATGCAAATCCACGTGCCTTAGTAGAAGAGACACCTGGCTTTAAAATGTAGCAGCAAAATGGAATGACTTCTATTACTTTTCAAATAGAAATAATTAATTACTCATTGAACTCATCTGGTTACTATGGAAAATCAGTATGCAGATTTGTGCTAAATTCTTACAAATTTGATAATTAAATATGTACATTTGATTTTAAAACGTTTTATTTTATTGTAAAGTTTACTAGAATATTTTGATTTTATAGTGTTGTCTTACTACTTTTGATGTTACCTGTAAAATGACTCAAGACATAAATTTGTAAAAATATGGTGCTGGAAGATGGCTTAGCCATGAAGATTAATCACTGTTCTTGAAAAGACTGGGTTTGGCTTGGAGTAACCATATGGCAGTTCACAACCACCAGCAGCTCTATATATTATAGCCTCTGTGGATACTGCATATACATGAAGTGTATATAAACAGGTAGGCACACACATATACGTGAATAAGAGTAAATTAAAGGAAAAAAGAAATACCTAAAATAAATACATTAAAAATTCAAGATAATCTATATTTGGTTCAAAATATGAAAGAAATTATGAAGTTTGCAGATATAATTAGTGTTTAATTACTCTTTGCTTTTCATTTTGAACTTAATTTCATGGGGGTCAAAGGGATGAATTTTTATTTCTCATTCTGAACTAATTAGGGTATAGCTTAGGATCAATTTTTATGGGTGCTGTATATGTCTTGAAAAAAAAATGGTATTCTACAACTGATGAATATAAACCCTTTCCCAACTGGATTTTTGTCAAATTGACACAAGCTAGAGTTATTTGGGAAGAGGAACTTTAGTTGAGAAAATTCCTCCATCAGATTGGCCTATGGGCAAATCTTAGGGCATTTTCTTGATTAATGATTACTGTAGGAGGGTCCAGTCCACTGTGGGTCATGTCACCCCTGCACAGGTGGTCCTGGGTGGTATAAGAAAGCAGGATGAGCAAGTCATAAGAAAAAAAAAAAAAACAGTGAGGACTGTTCAACCATGGTTTCTGCTTCAGTGCCTACCTCCAGGTTCCTACCCTAATTCCCTTTGATTAGGATGTGTTAGCGTGTGAACGTTTAAGCCAAACAAATGTTTTCTGCTCCAAATATGTTTTGGTCATGTTGATTTATCACAGCATCAGAAACCTGACTAGGACAAAGTTTTATATAGGATTGTTGGGCTATGCTGTTAGTACTTTATTTTCTACAGCTTTTGTCTGAATACTTTCTATATTCATGTGCAGACTCTGACTCTCTGTGCAAATTCTGATTCCCTGTATTAATGAGGGAGAATTTTTTTGGTACCATAGTGATCTCCATTTATACCTCTCCACTTTTAACTTTTGTATTATTTGAGTCTACATTATCAAATAGATTCCAACTGTAATTCATATATTTTCCAGTTGAATGTAATCCTTCATCTTTATATATATTGCAACCAATGTTTCTAAAAATATTTTTTTTTGTTCTATTTTGCTTGTTACAGCCTTAAACCCTCGCCCCTGTTTTTAAGGCCAGTCTTTGCTTGGAGTTCAAGGCCACCCTTGGCAACACGGTGAAACATAATTAAAAAAAAATAACCATACACATTAGTTTTTAATGATTTTCTATTGTTGATTGTTGTTTCTGAATCAGCTATTTACACTCATGTTTCTGTATTTCTTGATCTGTTTTATAGGTTTTTCACAGTGAGTCCTTTTCTCCCTCCTTCTCCTTTCTAAGAGATGAACTGAGGTTGAATCCTCACAGAGATTTCCATTTGATTGAGCTGGTTGCCCAAGTACCTCTTAGAATGAAACTCTTTTTCGTGGGAGTTTGTGAATCACCCAGGTGGTGCAAATTCAGATATCAACTGCTCTGAAAGGACCAGGTTGGGATTATGAAAATTCTAAGAAGGATTTTCTCCTCCACTTGGCACTGGCCTGGAGATAGAAAATTTCTCCGAGTATCTCCTTTGCACAGCACGGCTTATTTCTAATTCTCACTTGTCCTGTGAGTCCCAGTTTGGTGGCATTGCCTCTCATTAAATTTCTAGCTCAGGAACATCTTGCTGTCTGTCTCCTCTCTCCATGCCTCACACCACCATGGGGGCTCCAGATAACACACAAACTAACTCTGATCCTTGCTAAATTTCTAAGGCATCTTGAGTTCATTCATTTAGGGACTTTTAGCATTTCTTAATATCCCAAAGGTTCAGAAGTACATGTATAAAGGCATCACATACATTTTTAAAGTTATTTTAAATATAGTTTCTTCCACTACCTCCAGCACTTTGGAAGATTATTCTCCGTGACTAATTGGTCACATTGTTGGAAACTGGAGCACCTGAATATATTCTCAAGAAGGAAGTGACATGCTGAATTTTGAAATCTTTCAGAGAAGACAAATTTAACTTAGCAGTGTAGGCATGTCATTAGATACTCATGGAAACTATCAGGATGGCAGATTTGTCAGGAACAATGGCAAGTATTCTCTCCAAAATGGGGATAGTAGCAGGAAATACCTACATGAGTGCTATGGTTTTTCTTTCTTTCTTTCTTTCTTTTTTTCTTTCTTTCTTTCTTTCTTTCTTTCTTTCTTTCTTTCTCTCTCTCTCTCTACCCCTTCCTTCCTTTCTTACTCTCTCTTTCTTACCCTTCCTTTCTTTCTTTCTTCCTTCCTTCCTTCCTTCCTTCCTTCCTTCCTTCCTTCCTTCCTTCCTTCCTATATGGAATGATAACAGCATTAGATAAACAAAAAGTGAAATATACTTATGCAGCAGACAACAGCACAAATGGTTAAGAATAATCTTGGAGAAAATACAATTACTACCTCAGAACAGTCATTCGGAGAGCTTCTTTCTCAGAAGCACCAGCCCCAGTAGCACTTGAGGGTGAACTTGGACCACCAGAGCTTGACTTCGTAGGCTCACCCCCACAGAGCCGCACGTCCAGTGTTAAGCACTGACAGGCTAAGCACTTCAGTTGTGTTTTGTTGAGATTGTCAGTCTGGGATGAGGAGAGAACAGTGCTTGAGTGAAAAAGACATTTCCTCAGGCTTTCCCTCTCTTCTTCCTAACCCAGTGTCTACAGCAATATGAACAGGGAGTACAAAGGGATGTTACAGAAAATGGGACTTCGTTTCTGTTTCTGACCCATGATATTATATCTATTAGGAAAAAAATGTAGATTGATTTTCTAAAACAACAACAACAACCATAAAAGCCCTGAATTTCTCTTTTATTTCTTTTTAACTTTTCTGAAAAGAGAATAAGTTAATATCGTGATAGAAACCTAATGGCGAGATTTCTTCCTCTCCACCTCCATTCCCTCAAAGAAATGAAAGGACTAATCTGATGAAATGTTTTTACACAACCCAATAAGAGAAACCTTCTAGAAACAGTCATATTTGGAGATTGAATTTCATAATCATGGAATAAATAGTGGAGAAAGATTGCCAGGTTGGCATGGAATATTTTGGGGGAAAAATCATTGCAAAAACATGAAACTTTGGAAGACAATTTTGAGCAATACTTGTAGAATTATAGTCTTCCAAATACTTTTTATAATATATAAAACACTTGAGAGTTCTGAACACCCATTATCTAAAGCCAGACACTCTTCTCTATATCATTGCAATTGAGTTGGTGAGGTTATAGATTTCCTACACACAAGGTAGACATTTTCAGTTTTCAAAACACCATTATAATTTCCCTAAAGAACTTTTCTATTCCCAGTATGAGCTAACCCAGCTCTCTTGGAAGACACATTTCACTACCAGGGATAACTAAAACCACCTCATGCTTCTGCAGAGACAGTGTTTAATCCACACACTCCTTGATAATTCATAGCCAGTTTTTCTCTGTCAAATCTGGATTGAGGTGTGGAAAATAGGTCAGTTGGTTAAGTGTTTACATACAAGTCTGGGGACATGAGTTTGAGCTCCAGAGTTGGGGTTTAAAATATAAGTGGAGCACGACGCCTCTCACTTCTAATCCCAGTGCAGAAAAGGTAGAAGCAAGTAAGTGCTTGAGGTTCACTGGCCAGCCTACCGGTATCAGTGAGTTCTAGGTCAGGTAGAGACTGTATCAAATCATATAAAATAAAAACAAAAAGCAAGTGGACAGCATCCAGAGGAATGGATCCAAGGTTTATCTCTGGATCCCCATATACATGTATATGTTTATCTGCCTTAGCCCTGCCCCATACTCCTCGAATTAATCTCTATTGGTTAAGTAGGAAAGAACAGCAGACACAGACAGACATAGTGGTATTAGCCTCAGGAGGTCAGAACAATGAGATGAAAGGCCTTTGGAGACCTTCTTCACACAGCTCACACAGTAAGGAAGAGGCACTCAGTGCTGTGGAGTCTGAACTTCTGTTGTTATGAAGCCAGGGTAGAGATCTGCATAAGCCCACAGTCACATGGACCTCTGTCTTCCGTGGTTGGTGCCTGGATTTGGACATTAGGATACAGAACTCAATTCATAATTCTGTGAGGCATCTAGATAGGATCCTTTTTTTAACAGAGCCAGGACATGGATGAGACAGGATGATCGGAAAACTCAAGGTATGACTGGCAGAAAAAAAGCTAGGAAGATGTTTCAAGTGAGACAAGAATTAGGAAAGGAAATCTGGAGGAAGATGGTTTTCTATGGCAGATACTCAGAAAGCCTTTGGTCCCTGGAGACTGTTGTACTTGTTTAAATGATTGTAAATCTTTGAATGGTTTTAAAATCTGTTTCACAGTAAATGTTGGTATTTTCCAAATTGAAACTTAAATTAAGAGTTTGCTTAAAATTCTGTATTCATTAACCAAAAATAATCCCAATATTAGTTAACATAATTGACTTCTTTTAAGAAAACATCTACTTTTTTAAATGTAACAGGGAGATTGACATTAATTTCCATGATACAAATCAATTGAATATCCAGCTTAATAGAATATATCTGTACTAGTCAACTTTTGCAATATCTCATAGTTTTGTTTAAAAATATAAAGAAAACAGAGTAACATAAATATATGTCTGAAAAAGGAAATCATAGTCTTTTAAGATAACCATGAATACTTATCTTTGAGACTTAATCGAAACTCAAGAAATTGGGTGGGCAAGATGTCTCAGTGGGTCTGACGCTGCTGACCTGAGTTAAATTTCTGGTATCTACATGTTGGAAGGAGAGAACTGACTCCTGAAAGTTGTCCTCTGACATCCACAACCATGCTGTGGAATGAACATGTTCATATACCCCCCCAATACACTCAATAAGTAAAACTGAAAACTAAAAAAGTGGTAGTTCCTTACTCGTGAGTATGAAATATAAAGATATGTCAATGACGCTATGTATAACTTTATCCATACATCTTGTACTTAACATTGAGTTGTTACTCATTTTATGACATCAGCCATTGGCCATCTGGGAAATTTGGGTGCACAAAGTCACGAAGAATTCATTAATTATGTAGACACATTCATACAACATCCTAAACCCCAAGTGATGAAATCACACAACTTCATTTGGGTACCTGTCTCAATGTCGGGAAACCATCAAGCTGATGGCAACAGATACATTTTCTAAAATTTTAAATTCGGGGACAACTTTAAAATGTACTGTTAACCATAATATTATCACTTTTTTTAAAAAAGTGATAGGCCAGGCTTGTTGATTTTGAATGAGAATGTCTGTCAAAGACCTAATCCAAAATGACCATTGTTTCTTAGATGTCCTTTCTAGTAAAAATGTTACTACTTCTAAGGAGGTAAAAACAAGGACTGAATTTACACATCTGGCTGAGAAAGAAAAGTACAAAGCTCAAGTACCTAAGCTCTCATCCCCGTCTCTTGACCTCCATTACCCCCTCTCACTCCAGTTTGCTCATGTAGATCTCATCCATTTCTCCATCGCTGGGTGATCCGAGCATCCTTCCAAGGGTCCTCCTTACTAGCTAGCCTCCCTGGAGCTGTGGGTTGCAATAGTTGATAACAGTCAAGAGGGTGCCTGAGCTGGTCTACTCTGGTGATCAGATGGCTAAATACCCTAACTGTCACCATAGAACCCTCATCCCGCAGAGATCCACTACCAGGTCCTAGGTGGAGCTCCAAGAGTCCAATCGACAAGGGAGAGGAGGGATGCTAAGAGCAAGAGATATCGAGACCATGATTGGAAAAATAGAGACAAACTAGTGGAAACACATGAACTGTGGACCAGTAGCTGAGGAGCCCCCATGGTACTGGACTATTCCCTCTGGATAAGCGAGACAGGTGTTTAGCTTGAACTGTTTAGGGGGCCCCCAGGCAGTTGGATCTGGACCTGTCGCTAGTGCATGAACTGGCGTTTTAGATCCTAGTGCCTATGGTGAGACACTTAGTGTAGCCTTGGTGCAGGGAAGAGGGGCTTGGACCTGCCTCAGCTGAATGTACCAGGCTTTGCTGACTCCTCATGGGAGACCTTGCCTTGGAGAAGGTGGGGATGGGGGGTGAGTTGGGGGGAAGGCTGGGAGACAGGAAGAGGAAGAAAAAAATGTAAAAAAGAAAAATACAAAGCATTGTATTTAAGCATTTCTATTCATTTATTATTCGTTTGTTTTTTTTTGTTTATTTATTAGTTTTAGGGCTGCAGAAATGGCTCAGCAGCATGTACTGTTCAAGCAGAGGATCTGAGTTCATTTTCTTCATGTACATCTGGTGGCTCACAACTGCTGTAATTCTAGTTCAGGGGATCTGAAGCCTCTGGCTTCCATAAACACCTGCACCTAGGTAAATGCTCTCTCTCTCTCTCTCTCTCTCTCTCTCTCTCTCTCTCTCTCTCACACACACACACACACACACACACACACACACACACCCTCTGGCTTTTCCTACCTTTCCACCTCCTCTTCTTGGATGATCCCTGAGCCTTAAGTGCAAGAGTATTTATGGATACACCCACTGGGACTGGGCTCCACAACTCTTTATGTTGGTCAGTTATGGTTTTCTGTAATGGTCTCCATCCATAAATGGAAAATCCCACAAACCCTCGACCCTACACTAAGAATCATAGGCAACTAAGGAATTCTGAGAGCAGGAGAAACAGTCTTCTCTAGGGAGTGCCACACCAGTTGGTTATCCAATATCAAAAGGTCAGCTCCAAAAATATGCGTACAAGTAACATCATACAGACTGAGCAGTTGTGTTTATGTATTTAGGCATACATATGTATGTAACAACAATTAATGAAAAGAGAGGCCATGACATTGAAAAAGAGCAGGGAGGGGCATATGGGAGGGTTTGGAGGGAGGAAAGGGAAGGGAGAAATGATGTAAATTATATTATAATCTAAAAAAAGTAATAATTAAAAATATAAATCTTAATTTTAAAAAGTAACTACAAAATAAAGGGTAGGGGCGATGCATCTGAGCATGAGAGTACTGTCTGAGTTTGATTCTCCAGCACCCACATAAAAGCCAGGCAAACCCACGTGCAACCCTAGTATTGAGGTAGGTGGAGAGAGGCAGATTCCTGGAGCTCACTGGCTATCCAGCCCAGAGCAAACAGCAGGTTTCAGGTTCAGTGAGAGACGCTGTCTCAAAAGTTAATGGGGAGAGAGCAATAGAGGAAGACACCCAAGGCTTTCTTCTAGCCTCCATTTGTGTCCACATGTGTGTCCACCTACATACATTCACACACATACTCCTATTTACACATGTACTCAAAAAAAACCAGAAAAAACAACAACCAAAGAACCAAAGCCAAATGGGAGAGTGACCTTTGGGCAACTGAAAACAGAGGCTGTACATCTATAATCACTGTGGTTTAGCACTTCAGTGAAAGTCCCTGGTTGTGGGGCAGAGAATGGAAACTGTGGCAGAATTTGTCATAGTTCTCAATTTGAGGAGTCAGTCTAGGGAGCTGAGAAGAGCTGAGCAGGCAGAGTTTGCAGCACAAAGTAGAAGGAGAAAGGGAACCTGGTATACAAGGCTTAAAATGTCCACCTTTCCCCAGGGATGTAAACTGCTTTGTTGATCAGCACATGACTATAGAAAAAACAGACTTAAATCAGAAAAGGATTTCCCAAAACAATGAAAGGTGACAGGGCTGTGTTCATTCTTGCTTAAGCCTTTTGGTGTCAATGTAGACTTCTGGCCAGTGCACGCCTATAAGTGAAATTACTGATTGAGTAACTGGGATGGTACTAGTTTTTGCTCCCATCAATGACTCCATTTTTATCATCCTCTTTACTATTTATGCCATCCACGTCTTCTATTTTCACCATTATAATGGGTGTATAATGTTATCTCACCTGGCTTTAATTTCCACTTTTCTTATTACTATGGAATTGAATTTCTTTTATTTGTTCATATAACCATTATGATATAATTAATAACTAAAATGACTAATAAAACCAATTTCTTATTGTACTGAATTAAAAAGCTCCCCTCCCCCCCATGCTTTACAACACATGTAAACATCTACTATTTAGAGGAAAACATTCATCAGAGTCATTTGACTATTTTGGGAAACCTCCACTGTAAATCTAAAAATCTGGGAAAATGTCACTATTTAGTTAGTAACTACAGAAAGGTCTCACTGGTTGCACTAACTAGTAATAATCTGCTAATCCGAAGTCTGCTGAGGTATTAATTATCAGGTGGGTCAGAAAATCCCTAAAGGAACACAGTTGTAAAGTGAGCCCTGAACCAGCCTATGTGAAAAGTTTGATGTTTCTGATTTTCATGTGTGGTCAACACCCCTCACCAAGGGAGACCCTGAGATAAATGTGGCAGAAAATGCTGTCACGTGAGTCTGGAAAAAGTATTTCTGAAAAATTAGAATAAATAAGACAGTCCTCCATCAACTTTAAATAACACATCTATGTAAATAGAAATAAAATGACAGTGAGGGGGCATCTGGTCGATCAAAAATAGTCTGCACATGGCCCAGTGAAAATTAGCTCTCATGAAAGAGTTGGCTAATTATTTTTTATTTGGTCTTGACATTCCTGAAATACCTTCACCACCTGAGGCCTTGCGCTTGACTTTTCTCAAACTGCTTGATTTGCATGTTTAGAAAATTATAGTGGGTGTCTAAATATGCCAGGAGCAGAATTCTGATGAACATAAATAGTCTGTAAATTGCAGTAGGACTGCCGAAGTATGAATGGCCGCCATTACATGTTATGGACACTGCTTCTGTGGAACACAAAGTTTGTGAAATGCCCTACAGAAAAGAAAACACCACTCCATGAACATTCACGAATTGCTCTTGGGATTCAGTTTGATGAGACATAGATTTTTTTTTTTTAGGCCGATTCTGATGCCACTTACTTGGAGAGAACACCACGGTGACTCATGAGCTGGATGATGCAGACAGTGTTCTGGGGAAGAGGGAGGAGCATTGCCTAGACCTTGTCTATTAAGGACACAGGAGAACAAATCTATGGAATTTCCAATTTTGAGTCTTTGTGACATGGCTAGGCATCCATTTTCCTATGTAAATGAGATCAATGATTCAAAGAAATTCAGGGGCGGTGACAGAGAAGCTTGTAGCTGGAGTGTTCTCCAGTCCTGCCTGGCCCACAGTCAGGTCAAATCTCTCTTACCCGCCAGTCCCACAGCTGCTCAGACCCAACCAATAAACACACAGAGACTTATATTACTTATAAACTGTATGGCCTTGGCAGGCTTCTTGCTATCTAGTTCTTATATCTTATATTAACCCATTTCTATTCATCTATAAATTGCCACATGGCTCGTGGCTTACCGGTATCTTAACATCTGCTTCTCATCATGGCGGCTGTGTCTCTTGACTCAGCCTTTCTGTTCCCAGAATTCTCTTCTCTGCTTGCCCCACCTAAACTTCCTGCCTGGCTACTGGCCAATCAGCATTTTATTTATACAGAGCAATATCCACAGAAGAGGTTAGCTTATGCTCTAGCTGTAGGTGTGGGCAGCTGAGCACCAGTCATTACTGTTTTTAGTTCACAGAAGTCAGTGATGCTATGAGCCCTTAATGCAACATCAGGCACCTAACAGACAGTTCTGTTTGCATTAACCCTTTGTTCACCACAATGGCTATGCAAGTTACATGTTATTATCCCATTGTTCAGGTACAGAAATTGAGAAGTAAAAGGATCACATCCCTTTCCTACTTCTTCAATTCTCTGCTTTCCTGAACTCACCTTTGCTGGCCCCGTCTACCTTGCTGGAATCTTATTTCCCCAAATCTCTGGATATTCTCCATTGTAGATGTAAAGGAAAAATAGAATTATATGGGAGTTTTCTAGAGTTCTGGTAATCAGATAGAAAATACTAGTAATTAAATATGCAAACACATGACAGATGAAGGAATATTTCATTATAGAAGTGTAGAGATTTTTATCTCCATGTATTTTAAGCAAAAACTCTCCAAGTTAGAACAAAGGAATGGAAAGTAATTGCTACACTGTATTTACTTCAATTAATCAATATTGTGCAATGGCCATTCTGTTTTTCCAAGTAGAAAAGAACCATAAGCAATATAAAAAAAACTATATATATTCATACATACATGATATATATCTATTGTGTATATTATACATACACACACGTGTGTATGTTTGTCATTTCACATCTGGTAGAAGGGCTTGTATAAAATCAAACAAAATGGGAAGACTTTTCTATAATAGTATGGGAGGGGATGTAAGTGAGTATAGCCTCTATGAAAACAATGTAGAAGTTCCTGCAAAAACTGAAAATAGAATTACCATATTACCTAGTTGTCCAACTTCTGGATATAGAGCCATAGGAGCCAAAATCATGGTGTTTAAGGCATTCCCATGTTAGCTGCAGCATTATTCATGAGACCCACATTTTGGAATCAACTCATGTACCTCTGTGCATTAATGTGTAAAGAAAATGGGATACACATACACAGTAGAATGCAGCTCAGCCTGTCCATCTGGTCATTTGCAGCAAGGTAAGTGAAGCTGGGACAGACACAGAAAGACAAGTACTGAATCATTTCATGCCATGTGAAACCTAGAAAATAAAAACCAAACTCACAGCAGCAGGAGGTGGACGGAAGGGTGCTAAAGGCTGAGGGTAGAGTATGGAGGGGAGAATGAGAAGTCACTGGTCTTAACCAGTGTGCTGTTCAGGCTGACATGAGGGATAGATTTAGAGATTTGCGTACAACAAGGTGACTGTGATCAATAACTATGGACCGTGTAATTCACAATAACTGAGGGTAATTTTAAATGTCTTACAAATAAAAAATGACAGATAAGGGAAACAATGCATATTTAATTTACTCAGTTTATTCATCCCACATTGAGTATGTATGCCCAAACATGATGTATCTCATATTTGTATACAGTAATGATTTGTCCATCAAAAATAGACATTAAAAATGAAAAAGTGGCTCAGTGTGAGGTAAGCCTTGTAGGAATTTTTAAGTGTGTATGTTTGGGATAAATATGGCTTCCATATTTTGCTTCCTTCAGTCTAACCCCTAGTTATATTTACTCTAATAATTGTTCCTCAGAGTTAATTTTTTTTTCCTCTGTTTTGGTCTCAGAATTTCAGATTTTTAGAATGGATCTTATGATGGTTGGTAGAGTTGCTACTTGTCATTGTAATGTGTGTTTAAAATTTTGCATTCCATGTAAAAAATTCAGTATTTGTCTTGTACACAGGGTTAGTCTTTTCTATCTGAGTCCAGAAAAGACTGACAGGAGGGTAGAGTAGGAAAGCAGTGGGGATAATGGATAAACAGAGCTTAATGGCTATTTCAATGTATAGAGCAGGGTAGAGGAGATGACTTTAAAATTTAAACTTACAAGAATAATAGAAATCCATAGACCAACTTTCTGGTTTTTTATTATTTGTCTGTCTATTTTTGGAGACAGGATCTTCCCAACATGGAGCTCAGGCTGGCCTCAAACTTGCCCATCTTGCATCAGCGTCTAGAGTATTGGGATTGGAGTCATCTACCACTATCCCTGGTCAAGTTTCCCAGCTGTGTACTTAGGTGAAAGATTATTAGGAGGGCAGCAAAAAGCATATTGGTTTCCTCCCTTCAAAAATTTTATTTTTGTGTTGAGATCAAAATCCAGTCCTTGCAGAATGTGGTGGTATATGCCTTTAATCCAAGAACTTGGGAGGCAGAGAGGCAAGCCAGTCTCTGAGTTCAAGGCTAGCCTGGTCTACAGCCAGAACTACACAGAAAAACCTTGTCTCAAAAACAAAACAATCAAACGAAACAAAACAAAACAAAACAAAACAAAACAACAACAACAACAAAACCAGGGCTGGAGAGATGGCTCAGAGGTAAAGAGCACTGGCTGCTTTTCCAGAGGTCCTGAGTTCAAGTCCCAGCATCCACTTGGTGGCTCACAACCATCTGTAATGAGATCTGGTGCTCTCTTCTGGCCTGCAGGCATACATGCAGGCAGAACACTGTATATATAATAAATAAATAAATTAAAAAAACCCAAAACAGAACAAACAACAAAACTTGGTCCTTATACATTGTAGTCAAATGCTCTATTACTGAACTACACTCTCAACTCCCACATATTTATTGAACACTTTACATTAACAAGATCTCTAGGCTTTGGGACAACAGGGTGAAGAAAACTAAGCTCTGACTCTCAAGACACATGTAATATATGAACAAATGAACAGAGACTATGTGACACACTCCAGAGAAAAGCATAGCTGGATAAACATTCGCTTTCAGCTGTGACAACACAGTAATCAATACCAAATCAACATGTCACCAAGAAAACCTGTAAGGATTGGGTTAAATAAAGTGGAAAAATAACAGTTGTCTGGAGGCATCAGGAAACATCCCAGGCAGCAGAGACTTTGGAACAAAGACTCCAGAGGAAAAAGATAACAGAGATAGGAGCCTGACTCATCACAGACTCTTTGGAGCATCCCCTTGAGACATTGCTGACTCGATGAATATGTGGGGCAATTTTCCAAACGTATAAACGGAAACAGTGAGACAGGCTGAAAATCCACAAAGAGCTTTAGTGTAATAAGGCACTAAAGAGAAGCAAACAAACAAAATGATCTAATAAGGAGGCAAAAATCTTAAACATTCCAAGAGTAGGAAACAGGAAGAGAATCTCAAAAAAATAGACAACTATTAACTGGGTGAAGATGATTTATTAACGTTGAATACTGTTTGGTAGAAGCCAGCAGCACACAGATCTAAAAAATTTCCTTATGTGATGTCTGCCTTTCCAAGCAAATAATTCCAAGGTATGTGCTAACATGACCAAGTTGAAAAACACGACAATAAAAACATCTCAACATCCCAGTCACATCTGATAAATAATATAATATACACTAAAACTAAAACTTGGTGGCAAATTACACATTTATAACATTGAGAGTCAAGAATTGGGAAGTAGCTGGGTGTGCAGTTTTCTTTTTGGGTTTCTCATGCTGGGGTAGTCTAGAATTTCTATTTATAGAAATTATTATGCTGGGTTTCCAAGGTGGCTCTTGTTCATGTCTAGCAGTTGGTTCTGCCTATTGACTGTGAGGTCAGCTAGGACTGTTAACTTGAAGTGTCAGAACTAATTCCCACAGTATCACGGTCTTGCTGTAGTTGGATGGACTTTTTTCATCTACAACCACTCTGAACCATCCAGTTAGAAACCTTTAATACCTGCCATAGAAATTACCCAGTGTCCCTTGCATGTGTTTATGTCTCCAAGTTTTTAGCTAGAACATGGCCTCTTTTATAATTATTATTATTATGCACACACATGAACACACATGTTGTTTTAACTTTACCACAGTGACTGTGCCTTAATCTGCTACTATCTCAGCCAGCAATTACAACTCTGCAGTTACTGGTCTGCTTGTCTAGCAGTGGCCTGGACACTCAAGCCACTGCCTGGTAGAAATTCTATTCCCACAGACGCCAGCTCTGTGGCTGTAAAGGTAGATTTAACTAAATTTCTATTGTTCTGTTTATAAATAATACTCAAGATTCAAAGGCTGGGGTGAAAACCTGCTAGCCCAGAGAGACTGAGTGGCAACTAGCTAACCTTCTCTTCTTGCTGGCATCTCCAAAAGCCCCATGCTTCCCCTTCACCAAACCTGCGCCACTCCAAATCCCTTTCTACAATTTTCTGTGTCTCTCTATCTTTCCCAGATGCCCTCTGATGCTCTATGATTATTTTCTGTCAACTAATTGCTAATTCAACCTCCTGACCCAAGGTTAATTTTATTTAATCAACACAAATGCATACTCAGGGTTCACAATATTCTTCAGTATCACCACACACACACACACACACACACACACACACACACACACACACACACACACACACACACCCCTACCTACTGAATCCATTTATGTTGCTTATATGTACATGTGTTTAGGGTTGACCCCTTAGGATTAGTGAACCTCTCTCTAGAGAAGATTGATTGTCTCTCCCTCAGCAGTCATTGATTGTCGATAGTTCTTCATTCAGGCATAGGGCCTTGGAAAAGACATTTTAAAAATAATATTTTTCATTTTTAAGGTAGCATACAAAGAAATGAATTTTAATACTTTATTTTAAAAATTATGTTCATTTTATTTCCTATATACATAGATGCATCACTATGTGCCTGGTGCCCTCAGAGGCCAGAAAAGGCCATCACAGCCCCTGAAACTAGAGTTACAAATGTTTGTGAGCTGCTAATGTGTGTTGGAAAACAAACTCTGTTCAAGCGGCAGCAAGTGTTCTTGACTATTGAGCTCCACTGTCCTCTTCATCCCTCCTGTCTTCTTCTTCCTGGTCTCCCCATCCCCACATACTGCTTCCTACTGTTTTTAATGTGTTCTATGTGTACTCTCTTTTCTGCCCTCTCCACTCCCTTAAGAATTCTTCCATCTCTCTAACTGTATCTTTCTTACTTCCACGAACTACACACACAAACACACAGACAGACAGACAGCCACACACACATACACACACACACACACACACACACACACACACACACACACACACACACACACACACACGAGAGAGAGAGAGAGAGAGAGAGAGAGAGAGAGAGAGAGAGAGAGAGAGGAGATTTAATCTACATTCTGCATATAAGAACAAATGTGTGTTTCTCATCTTTCTGAATCTAGTTAAGCCTTTGTAAAATTACTGCATGGGACTACCAGATACAGATTTTGAATGTATTTGATTGGAATGTTGTCAGGGAAAACACTAGAGTAAGGAATTTTAAAAGTTCATTCTTTCCTAAAAGGAAATAGAAATGTGCTCAAAATACCTGAATCAAACTTTTATGAGCTCTAGAAACCGATTTATGACTTAAAGGCCTGAGAAAAGTCTATTCAAGAAAATTGGTTGTGTCTTAGTAGGCACATGAGCTCTGTGATATTTTAACTTATCCTAATTCTGCACCCAACTCTTCAAGATCAGCCTGCTGCAAATAATAGTCTGGATTATGCACTCTAGAGAGAGTAGAGCAGACTTTATCTGTAGTAGAATATTATTTTGAGGTGTGTTACTTTTGTTTATGTTGCATTTGTTTAACTCTGTGAAGCTGTGTTACTTTGTCCAAAACACCCGATGGTCTAATAAAGAGCTGAACAGCCAATAGCAAGGCAGGAGAACAAGACAGGCAGAACAGAAAGGCAGAGTGGATACATAGAAGGAGAAATCTGGGAGGAAAGATAAGTAGCCAGAGAAGGAGGAGGACTCCAGGGGCCAGCCACCCAGCTACACAGCAAGCCACGGAGTAAGAGTAAGATTTACAGAAGTAAGAGAACAGGAAAAGTCCAGAAGCAAAAGGTAGACAGGATAATTTAAGAAAAGCTGGCAAAGAACAAGCCAAGCTAAGGCCGGGCATTCATAATTAAGACTAAGCTTCCATGTGTGACTTATTTGGGAGCTGAATGGAGGGCACCCCAAAAGAGAGTAAAAAATAACCAACAACACTTATTCACAAAGATTTGTAATCAGTCCTGTTGAGTTCTTTTGTGTCACTCTTGAAGATTGGCTTAAATATTTTTATTTTCCTGGCTGGAACAGGTCAAGTGCTGAACTTAGTACTTTTTGGTCATTTCCAAAATGAAAATAAAAATTAAAGACAAATGTTTTGTTATCACTACTAGGAACATTAGATATCCGTTTGGGAATAACTAGAAGAAAATAATGATGAGTCTGATGTTGATGGGCTTTTGAAAGCTTTTGGCTTGTTTGGGGCTGTGTGCATTCCAAGAGTGTCATAGGCTTTCCACTCTGTCTATGACAGGAGTAAGGAGTGAAGACTGAGACATGTCGTAAACTGATCATGTTCAAGTGTGGAAAAGAACACACACACACTCACACACACACACACACACACTCACACACACACACTCACACACACACACACACACACTCACACACACACTCTCACACACACTCACACACACACTCACACACACACTCTCACACACACACTCACACACTCTCACACACACACCCACACTCACATACACACTCACACACACACTCACACTCACACACACACTCACACACACTCACACACACACTCACACTCACATACACACTCACACACACACACTCACACGCACACTTAGAACTCCTTCAGATAATAAGAAATGTTACTTCTGTCATTTATAGACATTTAGTCTAATATTCTCCTGACTATCAACCAGATGGAAGAGAGGTTTTAATGGACACACTTGACAAAGAAAAATGCTTTAGAGAATTACTTCAGAAAATTGATAAATAATGAAAAGAACAAATCTCATGTGTGTGTATGTATGTGAGTGTGTGCTTGTGTGTATGTATATGTGTATATATTTTAGGTATGTGTATATGTGTGCATGTATGTGGTCTATTGTGGTTCTGTGTGTATATATTTGTGTATGTATGTGTGCATGTGTGTATGTGAGTGTGTTTAGGTGTATGTGCATATGTTTTAGGTATGTGTATATGTGTAGTATATCATGTATCTGTGTATGTGTGTATATCATTGTGACAGTTTTTTTAAATAAGAGTATATGTTGGGGAACTGAAGTCAGGCATCCTCTTTGCCCTACGGAAAGCTAGAAGCTTGACTTTCTTCTAGCGGCACTCATGGTTGAAGTGAAGGAGCTTGGAGACACATCTATAAAAATCTGATTTTACAACTGCTGACCACCCCCACTATGCTATGTTATAATTTTATATTTTGTTAAAACTTTTTGCTCAAAGAATAAACTTATATACATATATTTTCTGCATTCTCCTGCACTTACATTTAGTTCTTCGGCATCAGTTCATTTGAAACTAATTTGGGTAATTCATTTTTCTTCATATTCATCTCCAATTGAAGAGGAACAAATTGACTTTTTAAAATGAGATCTAATCTCAGATTCTCGACAGATGGAGTTAAGAAACAAGGAATGTGAATCCTCTGTCTTCTGTTGTGTTCTGTTGCTGGGATTTTACCTTGTGCTGTCAGCGTTGTGTCTGTAGCTACAAGTTTTCCCTGGGTAAGATGCAGACACCTGCCCTCTCCAGGGAGCTTACAGACTGGAGAGCATTCATTCCTTTTCTTTCCCCCTACATCTTTGTGCAAGAATCTACTCAACATGTAGAGAAGTTTGTGGGACTATTTGCCTTTCTACTGAGCCGTTTAAACCATTACAAGTCCACCTGCTTCTTCCTTTTTAAAAATTCTTCTCTCATACATTCCATCCCAACCACAGTTTCCCCTCTCTCCACTCATCCACGTCCTCCCTTCCACCTCCCATCTCCCCTAGATCCACTCTTCTGTTTCCTTTCACAAAGAAAAAGTAGTAGGCCTCCCAGAGGTATCAACCGAATGTGGCATAACAAGTTACAATAAGATGGGGCCCATACCCTTATATCAAGGCTGGACAAGGCAACCCAATAGGGGGGAACGAGTCCCAGGAGTAGGGAAAAGAGACAAAGACAGCCCCACTCCTACGGTGAGGAGTGCCACAAGAACACCAAACCACACAATAACAATGTCTATATATGCAGAGGTCCTTGCTCAGACCTGTGCAGGCTCCCTGATTACCACTTCAGTCTCCCTGAGTCCCTATGAGCCTGGCTAAGTTGATTCTGTGGGCTGTGTTCTCATGGTGTCCTTGACCATGCTGGCTCCTACAATCCTCTCTCCCTGTCTTCTTTGGGGTTTCTCTGGCTCTGCCTAGCTTTTGACAGTGGGTCTCTGTATCAGCTCCCAACAGTAGCTGGATGACGCCTCTCTGATGACAAATGGGCTAGGCACTGATCTGTAAGTAAAGCAGAGTATCATTGGGAATCATTTCAATGACTTTTTTTGTGCCCATCATGTTTGGTTTTATCCTAGGTCTCTGGGCTGTCCAGTCTTTGGTTCCTGGCCATCCAGGCAGTGCCAGGCATGGGCTTCTTATAAGGCAGCAAATCTGATGATTCATATTGTACAGTCAACCGGTCATCTCTATGTGACACACACTTACTTTAAATGTGTCTATAGCTTCCCTCATTAAAATCTTGTTCAATAGATGCTGAGTAGCCCTCTGAACAATATTATACAACTGCTTTGAAGACATTTATTTTTGCCATCTTAAAGATAATTAGGAAGAAAGGAAATTCAAAATTCTATTAAATGTTAAATGAAAATATTATTGAGTCTAGGATATTTGATCTGATGGTGATATACATGCAATTAAAGCCTATTCATCATTTCAAGATGTTATGTTATTCAAAGGATAAACATAAATTACTTTAAAATATTATAATATTCATTATATTTGGAGAAGAATATATTAAGCATCTACTATGTGTGCTAGCCTATTCAATGTTCAGAGTTTAGACAGGAAAATAAACAGATTCATAGATAGATAAAATGAAATATTTAGATCTGTGATCAATTTGTATTTATGAATGAAAATAAAATATATTGTGGTAGCTATTAGCTAATTGGATTTTTAAAAAATTTTTGTTTTTGTTTTTTCGAGACAGGATTTCTCTGTGTAGCTTTGCACCTTTCCTGGATCTCACTCTGTAGCCCAGGCTGCCCTCGAACTCACAAAGATCTGCCTGCCTCTGCCGATTGAGTGCTGGGATTAAAGTTGTGTGCCACCACCGCCCCGCTCTAATTGGATTTTTAAGGTGGAGAATCTTCAAAATTTATGGACTCAGTTTACAAAAAATACAAATATACCCTATATTGTCAGAAGATGGCTCAGGGTTAAGAGAGTCTATTTCTTTCTTCCTTATAAATGGGACCACCAATTTAGAGTAAATTAATATTTTTGTAAATAATAATAATATGTGTTTCATCTAATAATCGGGCATTCCCTACCTCACCAATAAGATAATTTGTCATGGAGTACTCCAGCTTTTGTTTCAGAGGTCTCTGCTACTAAAGAGATACTAGTAATGTGGTACCAAGAAAACACAGCTCTCCCTAAAAAGACTTTTTCCCTAAGGGCAACTATTCAGTGTGAGCAGCTGGGTAGCTCCCTAGTTTAATGGTAAGTTGTGATGAAGCCAAGAGAATGCACTAACTGCCTCTGCAGCCTTCCAAATGATCCTTGAGCTCCTACCACAGGAGCAACAAGATGATGCAGTAGTTTGCCTTGGAATGTTAAGGTTCCCTTGAGGACTTTCTCTTCCATACTATATTATAAAACATATATAACAGCATCTCTACTGCAGCAAAAATAGCTACATAAATAAATAACACTTTTTTTCAAAGAAAGCCTAAATATGTATAATAAGATCTTTGTGTAGGAATATATATATATATTATAAGCTACATTTTTTTAAATGAGGAAAATACTCTAAGTTCACATGACAAGGGCAATTATATCCTGTTCTAACAATTATTATGATAGTGTTCTATCAAGAATAATGTTTGTTAATGTGAAAGCTCCATCTGTGTGTTTGATTCTATTTAAATTAATAGATACTCATGGGAAGCATAGGAAGAAAAGGGAAGGGAAGGCTTAGCTATACAATAAGAAGGGAGGTATGTAAAAAATATATAGTGCAGGGAGCCTAATAGAAAAAAAGATAAAAGGTAGTTGCTCTGTATACGCAGGTAAATGTAGACAGATGAGCAATCTCTAAGGCACACTTTGAAAAACTAAAGGGATTATGATGCATAATGAGAGCGGAAAACTTGCAGATAATATCAACTTGAATAGTAGCCAATTTTGCATGTTTAAAAAAGTACAAGTTTAAACATGAGATGCTGTGTAACTTTTGAAGCTAAAAAAAAAAAACAACAACTAAAAAGACATGGAACAGCATCAATAGCAAAAAGGAAATATACAAACATGATCATAAAAAGAAAACATTAATAAGACATTATAAACAGAAAACACACAAGAAAACAACAACAACATGTTGCTTCTGTGGAAACGTTGGACTGCTTCTGCACGGCATGTCCATTGGTGATTTTCTGTTGTTGTGATGAAATACCACGACAGAAAGCAACTTAAGGAAGAGTCTGTCTTGACATCTGGTTCCGGAGGGTTGGATGTCTCTGACAGCAGGGAATGCATGACAGGAGCGGGAAACTCGGAGATCACATCTCACCTGCACACAGCAAGCAAAAGAAAGAACAGGAAGTGAGGTGAAGCCGTACCTCTCCAAGCCCCGCCCTTTGTCTCTTCTTCTGTATTTTCCTTGAGCTTGTTTTGGTATCACAATGATGTTCTCATTATGATGTTGTTTGGTGCTTACCAATTCTTTTTCTAGTTGTCTTTTTTAAATGTCCATTGGCTTTAGATAAGCCATCCATAATCTTGTATGACTTTTATTCTTAACCTAAATCTGATATTATCTTCCTTTGTAATCAAAGTTGTTTCTATTTGAAGGTAGTTGCGAATTTTTGTTTTGGTTTTATGTTTATCTTTTCCTTTCCTCTTGATTTTTTTAATAAAAAGTCTTATTAAATTTTTCTAGACTCTAAATACTCTGTAATAGTTTATCTTGAATTTTTTTGTGAGGCAGGGTCTCACTGTGTATCCAGTTCTATATAGACTAGGCTGGCTTTAAACTCACAGAGATCTGCCTTCCTGGCACTGGAATTAAGGGCCTGACCTACCACATCTGGTTTTAATCATGAATTCTTATGAGCATCTCTGTGTTCTTCCCCTCAATCCGAAGTAAACACAGAAAATTTTCTTTCAATGGCTTTTTGTGGTGCATGCAAGAGTTGGCCAACATGGTGGTAAGAAATTATTTTCTTCACTTCCCACACATTACAGGATAATATGGAAAGAGTGGGCACCATGTGTTATTTGGTGGTAAGCTAAATGCATGATTTAAAATTTGAGTGTGCCATGGGTTCAACCTTTGCAATAGAACGATCTCATGAGTCACCACACATCTTTCTTGGTGCTTCCCAGTCCATCGATGAGATGCTGTATCTTATACCTCATGCTTCTTAGCAGAATAGTGATGGTACCATTGTGAAGCCAGCTAGAGTATAACTAAAGCATTACTTCTCAAAGCAAATTGCTTAGGTAAATCAGACTCCACAAGAGTAAAGTTATTATCATCAATTATGTAGCCATCATCCTCACGCCAATGTAATTATTGTTAAAATCATTAGAAGTTTCCTGAGTAGATGTTCATTGCCAGGATGAGGAAGTACTTAGATTCATGACTGACTTAAAAAATGTAATTACTTTATTTCTTTGAGCAAATGTATCCCATCTGTTATATAAAAAAGAACTTATAAAAGGTATACAAAAAAATTAAAGTTACACCCATCTTTAAAAGCGTGCATGAACTGCTGAGATTCTTAATACAGCCAGGGTCCAACATAGTTTTAAATGTTCTCGTAACACCATATGGTGAACAATTTGCAGAAATTGCAGACCATCATAAACATATGGGTTTATCCCACATGAGCCAAAGCAATTTTAGGGTCTGAGAATATCTAATCAAAGACCAAGCTCTTTTAAGTGTCTAAATAGATCTGTATTAAATATTTTTGTCCTGAGCACTCTCATGTTTCTAGTGTATGTATGTTCTTGGGTGTGTAAAAATACAAAGAGAATAGAAAAAAACCCAACATTTGACTTCATGTAAAAATATGTCATTACAAATATTGAATTGGGTTGTGTCAAAGCTGAGCGGTCATTTAAGGATGTAGCTTTGTGGTTTTGATGTCAGTATTCCTGACATTTTTCCAGTGAACAAAGCCAGTAACTGCAAACAGAAACAATGGTTATTAACATGGTACATTTTAAATTTTCATTTTTATATTTTTTCAAAATCATAATGATTTAATGTTTAATTCATGTTTCATTTTAGCTCATTAGTCTACATTTGATTTATTTGATCTATCTTTCTTTTTTGTATCACATTTGTAATATATTTCGTTAATGTAAAATAAATTATTCAAGAATATCTGATACCAAGTTCTTTGAGGTATTAGTTTTCTGTGAAAATTCTCTGAAATATTTCTAATTAGATTCTTATTTTCTGTGTGCATATGTATATGTGCGCAACTGTATGGGTCATATGGTTTTATGTGTGTGTGTGTGTGTGTGTGTGTGTGTGTGTGTGTGTGTGATTGCAGGCCAGAGGATAATAACAGTGATTGATATTCCACAAGGGTAGTTTACCTTTGTGCTTTGAGACAGGGACTTTCACTGACCTGAAAAGAACCCTAAAGACCCACCTGTCTCTAACTCTTTAGCATGTCTATTATGTGTATGGCACTGCTGGGTATGGTGGCACATGCCTTTAATCCCAGGATATGGGAGGAAGAAGCAGATAGATCTCTCTGAGTTCCAGCTCGGTCTACAGAGGAAATTCTAAGCCAGCTACAAAGGGAGACTGTGTGTACCACCACACCAAGCTTTTCACATGGGATTTGAACATAAAACTCAGGTTCCCATGCTTATATGACAAATACTTTATTAACTGAGACATTTCCTAGCCCCTTTATTAGGTACTTTGTAGGTGGAAGTTTCTCTCCTGCCTGCCTGTTCCTAAATACCCAGCAGCTGCTTCCCAAATAATAGATTCAGAAACTTAATATTATTTATAAATACTCAGCTGGTAGCTCAGGCTTATTACTGACTAGTTCTTATACTTATATTAGCCCATAATTCTTATCTACATTTAGCCATGTGGCTTGTTATGGGGCATTCTCATCTTGCTTTCTGGCTGGTGACTCCTGACTCAGCCCTTCCTCTTCCCAGAATTCTCCTAGTCTGCTTACCCTGCCTATACTTCCTGGCTACTGGCCAATCAGTGTTTTATTAAACCAACTCACATGGCAACTCTTTACAGCGTACAAGAGCATTAACCCACAACAGTACTTAACATTGCTTATGGTGATGTCTATTTTGGTTGTCAACTTGAATACATGAATACATCTGGAATTAACTAAAACTTAAAAAATGGCTGGGTACACCTGTGGGGAATTTTTGTTATATTAAATCATTTTAAGTGGGAAGAGCCACTTCTCACCTAGACCTTTGAGGTGGGAAGTGTAGACGAAATTCTAAACCATCCCATTAAATAAGAAACACAGATCCAAATACAGAGTTAAAAGCCCAAGAGATCCAAACACTAGCAAAGAGCCAAGACCACCTTATCTCACCACTTACTGCCATCCTTCCCGAGAGAGAGAGACAGACTTTCATCCTGTGTGTCTTGCATTTTATTGCTTTCCTGTTATGCCTTTACATTGTCTCTAAGCCCAGCCACATGACTTTCTCATCACTGTCTGTCTACACAGACCTCCTGGTCTCTATGGTTGATACTGGAATTAAAGACTCAAAGGTCACCACGCTTGGTTGTATCCTTGACCACACAGAGACTCTGTCTGCCATCTGATTGGATTAAGGGTGTGGGCTACCACCATCTGACTTCTATTCCTGGCTTGCTAATGACCTCTGATCTCCAGGAAAACTTTATTTATTAACATAAAAATAAAATCACATTTCAGCACTATTAAAATATCACCATAGGGAAGACACATCTTTAATATGGGCCACACCTTCTGATGGAAGCCTGTGTTAGGATATGGAAGAATAAAGCCCTCTTTCTCTTTTTTTGCTTGCTCTTGCCTTGCTAACAAATCTGTTTCTTCATTGGCATTAGAGACTACTTCTTTGGGATACTAAAGACCAGTTGAGACATCCACTCTCATAGGCTGAACAACTACTGGATTCTTGGACCTTCCATTCAGAGACAGCTCTTTTTGGGTTAGCTGGACCACAGCCTATAAGGCATTCTAATGAATCCATATATATTTATATATATATATATATATAAAGTTCTGTTGCTCTAGAGAACCCTAACACATTTATTATATGACCACAATAATAACTTTAATGTTTAGTTCAGTAAAATTTTTCTAAATACAAGATGGGCAAAATTATATCTCAAGATTTTTTTTTCCTTCCAATTTCAGTAAACCCCTGTGCTAGAGCTAAAAAATACAGTGAGTCTCCTGATTGCTAGCTGCATATTTGCTACAATTTATGGTCCCATTTAAAGTAACTCACACCATTTTTTTTTTTTTGTACTCTTGTCTCCAATTTTTTTTTGAGATTTGATTTTTGCTTCTATTCTTGGGTTCCCTTCTGCCTGGCATTAAATTGATTTTATAACCTGTCTGAAGCAGTTATACTTTTACAAACCTGTATCCCTCAGCTCCAGGACCGACAACCAAGAAGGACCTTTGAAATGCACTAGTCCTAGAGAATATCATTCCCACCAACACCTCGGAAGGACAGAACACATTTCTGTCAGACACATCAGTTAACTGGACTCCTAAGTTTTTAATGGTGTGGCCAGCCATAGTGGGGTAAAGAGACGAATTTGCACAGAGGAGAGTGTGGGTGAAGGAGACACCCAGGAGATGCAGAGGTGATGAGTGAAGAGACTCTTCCAGTCCCAGAATCCTAGCTCTTAAGGTGAAGTCACAGGGCCTGGAAACCTATTGTTTCAGTTTGTGTCCGAAGTGCAGCTGGGACCAGGCGTTTTGACCGCCCATCTGAAACTCTTGTCTTCAGTTTGTATCACGTTCCTACATTCATGTCCTAAAACATTTCAGTGTCTTTGTTTGCTAACAATATCAACTGATTTTTGAGTAATTTAATTTGAAAAGACACTTTAAAAATGACACTGAATAATTCATGCAATTGGGCAAGCAGGCTCTGACCAGATGCCCGGCTCCACATCCTCAAGAAGGAGGAGACATCCTTTCTTAGTTAGGATGAGTCAGCAGCAGTGGCCTGTCCTCTGCTGAAAGTGCCATGCAGCTGCCATGTTGGTGTCATGCACCCACACTCTGGCAGTCAGGAATTGGATGTACTGGTCAGGGGTCTCATCAGACAACATCCAAGAATGAGGAACCACATTCCCCAGGAATAATTAGATATTGCTGATCCGGGAAAGCAGAGCTGAGAGTTGGCATTCAGAACAGTAGCCATCCATCCACTGAAACCCCTTCCCGAGGAAGTCTCCTTCCAGCATGATCTTCAAAGCCTCCCCTTTCATTATGGTCACTGAAAGGATCATAAATGGTGCTGGTGGCAGCGCTGGTGGTGGCGTGTGGTGCTGGTTACCGCGTGGAAAGGTCACTCATGGCAGAACTCAGTGTTAGTTCTCAGAGCTTTATTAGGGGGGAAAGGAGCGGGGAGAGGGGAGCCAGGCCTGCAGAGGGAGAAAGACGGTGGGGAGCAGAGCAGAGCAGAGCACAGCCGAGCAGAGCAGAGAGCAGAGGGTGGGTCTGCGATGGCTTTTAAAGCACAGTTGTGTGACCATGCAGTGTGCGCACATTCGTAGTGGCCAGCGCCCCCTAATGACGCAAGACACAAGACCCTGAGCTTCGCATGTGCACGAGTGAGGGCACGATCTTATCAGTCGCTCCTGGTAGAATTTCTCCGAATGCCTCTGCAGTGTTCACTATAGGTTTGCTGCCCCCCACCTCCCTCCAACTCACACATATCACCACCGCTCAGGGGTAGAATGTGCACCGGGGAGGTGTTCCTGCAAGGACGATTTGTGCAAAGGAATTCTATAAGCGCAGGCAAGTCTCAAGCACTCATCACTCACTAGAGGGGAGGAATTTGTAGGGAACTTGTGTCAGCTTTTCTTGTCTTGGTCAGGGTGAGTTTTTGAGGAGGAGACTTAGGAAAGCGGGATCCAGAGCAGGGGCTATTTAAGGCTGCTGAGAAGCACAGTAGCACCAATGTGTAGTGGTCAGACAAAGGACATTTTACCCCCCCCCCCCCCCGCTGCCCCCAAGCTCTACCATTCTTTCCATGAGACTGAAAGAAAGATCAAGAAGGGGGTGGAAATAAAATAAGACTGGAGTTGATCACAGGGTGGAGGGCATGGCCTGCTGTGAGGAGAATGTGGTTTCTACTAGGTCCTGGGGTCCACGAGGGAATAGGGACCGAGAAGCTCACCAACTTGGTCTTGACATTGCCTCAGCCTGTGCTAGGCTTCCTCAGGTTTGAGACCCAGAATAAACACGTCAGGCGGCCGCTCCCCTGGTGTGTGCAGAGGTAACTGTGTATGCCCCAGGAATGTCTGAACACAGGGGTACGAGATGACATCTGTGATAAGAGGCGGAGCAGAGTAGGTAGGTGTGATGTGTAACTCTGACAGGAAAAGCCACCTCCCTAGTTTTAAGAAAAACAGGAATATAAAATTGAGTGATGAGAATTAATAAGGTATTGCCTTGAGTCATACTTGGAGTCAAATTATATTGGAGATCTAGATAGAAAAATCCATCTTAGAGCTCCTTTCTGGAAGGTTTTTGTTTGTTTGTTTGTTTGTTTTTTACCTGCATATATTAATACATGCTCTGTCATGAAAAATACACTTTTTGAAGAGAGTTTTAGGTCCTGAGCCTCACTACCTCCATAGTCCATTTTTTAAAAGCTGTAAAACGGAAGGAAAGCAACAGGCCAAATGCCTGGATGCTTAAGGATCACAGCATTTGTGAGCCTGCCAATATTTACAGCCATATTCCCCAGCAAGAGATGCAAAAATGTGGGATTTTTTTTCCCATGTGAAGCAGAGCAATACAGTCTTATAGACTGCTTTAGGATTTGGTACTATGGGAAGCCAGAATAGTAACAAAAGCTTGAAAAGCTAAGTAGGAGGCAGCTGAGGAGAAATCCAAATTGGAACAAGTGAGGCGCCATTTACACCTCGGGGAAATCTCCTCTGCACTCTGAGCTGTACACCCACTCTAACAAGCTTTGGAGGCATCCTCAGAAACAACAAAGTAGCTTGACATTGCCTTGGCTGACATTGGGTTTGCTCAGGTCTCAAAAAGAGAGGTCTCAGCATCTGGAGGAAGAGATTAAATTCCAGGACAGATGGAGTGTCCCATTCCTTTAAACATTTTTGTAGGAACTGGTAGTTTGCCTGTGTCTCCAAGTGTGTTGTGCAGGCATCTATGTCTGTATACATGTTTTGTGTGTTGGGGAAGGTACATGCATGTAGAAGCCTGCAGATGATGTCTGAGGTCCTCCTGGATTGCTCTCTACCTTCTGTATGGAGACAGGATCTCTTAGTTAAACCTGGGTAGTCTGTGAGCCAGGATGCTCACAGGGTACCCACTGTCTGCCTCCAACCTCTATAATTATAGACAGGCTGCCATGCCCAGCTGGCATTCACATGGGTGCTGGGATGCTCACACTTGCATGGCAATGCTTCACTCCCTGAGCCAGCTCCCCAGAAACTCTTTTATGGATTTAAAAAAAATAATTTCCCCTTTCTTTTCACAAGATGAACTGACTCTAGGAATGTAGTGATAAAAAAGAAATCAATTTATATTTGTTATAAACCCATAAAATAAATCACATTCAAATTTTACTTGTTTGCCTGTTTTGTAATGAATCACCTACATAGTGATAACATAAAAGTATATCTTGGAATAGTTTAAACTAAGTACCAACAACCTGAAGGCTTTCTCTCAGGAAATATGGGATGACTTATTCAGAATAGAAATACTCTTGTCTGATTAAGAGGACCTTGTGCAAACTTTTTCCACTGAGGCAGCCCACAGTGACCTGGCATCTCCTTCCATTCTTTAGGATCTCTTTGGACCTGGCACCTTTCTGCTTGGCTTTTAATTCCTGCAGGTCAGTGACTCTCTTGTTGCTGACTAATAGGAAAAATTTGTAAAACCAAAAACTTGAAAAATATATATTTGGTATAGAAAACAAGTCAGTAGTAGCAGAGGTAAAAAAAAGAAAGAATATTGTGGGCTGGAGAGATGACTTACTTCCAAAGTACTTGCCACACAAGGATAAAGGCCTGAATTTGATCCCCAGAATCCACATTAAAGAAGCTCAGCACAGTGGTGTATCCCTATAATCTTAGGTGTGGGGAAGTGGAGAAAGGAGGGTCTCTGGGCCTTGTTGGCCAGAAAGTCAAGCAGAATTCATGGTTCCCTAAGTTCAACAAGAGATTTTTTTGTCTCAGAAAATAAGGTAGAGAGCAATTGAAGAAAATCAACACTGACCTCCAGCCTTGACACATACACAAACACATGCACACCTGCATACACATACGCACACACACACACACACACACACACACACACACACACACACACACGAACACGTACACTCCTTGAGAAAACTTTGAGCTGTGAGATTGGACCTTGTTTAACATTTCTTCACAATTCCATGTTTAAAAAGATCAGAGATGTTCAAAATTTACCTTCATTTTGTATAGATTACAAATGCACATTCAGTCAAACAAAAACAGAAACTCATAAGCTGTCCGCCTTCGGAGTCATGTGCATGCTTCACTGAGTCTCTGGTATTCAAACACTATGCTTCTACGTGGGAAGAAGATAGTGATCCATTTCGGGTCTCTAAACTGGACAGTGAAGATTCCCCCTTTTTCTGCCCATTGTCCTCATGGCTCCTGTCCTAATTCAGAAGGGTGAGGACTATTATCTCCTGCTCAGTGGCTTTGAGTAGGCAGGGAGGACATTCCTCCACAGAGCAAAAGTCATTGAAGAACCAGTCTGGCCTTTTTCTTGACAAAGCCAGAAAAAGCAAACATCCTTGTCAAGCCTTCAGGAGAAGGTGGAGGAAGAGTGGGAACCCAACCAGGTACAGTGGCTCATGCCTGTAATCCAAGGCAGGAGATGGCTATGAGTGTGTTTGAGGCTAGCCTTGGCTATAGCATGAATTTCATAGAGGTTTCCCTGCCTCTGCCTCTCAAGTGTTAGGATTAAATGCATGTACCACCACACCCCTCAAGAGAGTCTTTACCCAACAACTTTGAAATATCAGCTTCAGATACCAACAGAAGTAAAATTTAACAGATACATATAAACTTGAAATTTAAGACGTCTCAAGTACCTATTCAGGGAAGTTTATGTGAGTTTAGGTTTCAGGAAGTACATCTGTCTACTTTACTTGTCCAACCCTGAGTAAAACTGGTATTTCTCTGAACAAGGTGGGAAGATTTTACAGGTCATGAGGATTTCAGAATTTCTCAGAATTTTATGAAAATCAACTCTATGGCTTAGGTGAGAAACACCACATTGGCAGACCACACAGAGAGGTCTGTTTCTCTCACTGTTTTTTATGTATTGAGTCTTGAACAACAGAGATTGAATTCTATGAGGTCAGATCTTAAATCTCTCTAATGCTCATATTTTCTCTCTCTCCCAGAAATGTGCTGAACCATCTCGAAGGGATTCAGAAAGCACTTGGTGACTATAAAATGCCAAGGTGGCCAGAGTACCAGTCAATGTTGACAAAGGAAACAGACAATGGAAGGAACACACCATCCAGATCCAATAGGTAACAAAAGACAATGTAAGATATGTGGGTGTGGAGTTGAGAGTCAAGTTACCTTTTTTTTTAATAAATAAATAAGCCTTTTGAAGCTAACATGGAACTTTCTAGAATGAGTCACAAAGGAAAAGTAGGTTGAAAAAAAGAGCTTGATGCAGCAGCTGGGTGAGAAAGCTAATTCTCAAAGGGAGGAAGACCAGTGAGGAGAAAAGATGGTATGAGGTAGAGTGGAAGAGAGAAGTACTGTCCAAAATTCAGCTATCAGGTTTCATATCAGTTACTTTTCTCATGGCTGACAAAATCCTTGACAAGAGGCAACTGAATAGAAAGAAAAGGTTAATTTAAGAAGGAACATAGCCAGGCTGTGTGCACACGCCTGTAATCCTAGCACTCGGGAGGCAGAGGCAGGTGGATCTCTGTGAGTTCAAGGCCAGCCTGGTCTCCAAAGTGAGTTTCAGGAAAGGCACAAAGCTACACAGAGAAACCCTGTCTCGGAAAAACCAAAAAAAAACAAAAAAAAAAAAAAAGAAGGAACACAGTCTGTGGTGGTTTGAAAGGCATGGTGGCAGGAGCTTGTGGCAGATGGTCACAGCGTCTCTTCTGTCAAGAAGCATAGAGGGATGAATACTGGTGCTCAACTTACTTCTGCCCTTTTTAGTCTTTCAGGCCAGGATCCAAGCTGATAGACCGTGCCACCTCTTTAGGGAGCTCAGCTGATGAACCCCTCAATTCTGAGATGGTTTTAAGTGAGTAAAATTCTGAAAGGGAGGGGAGTCTTAAGTCATCAGTAGTGTTATAAACTTCCTGTTTTAGTTTTGTATATGTGTATTATAACAAGGTGTGTGTGTGTGTGTGTGTGTGTGTGTGTGTGTGTGTGTGTGTGTTCATGTGTGTGTTTAGAGATGGGATAAGTAGAGAAAATAATAAGAGAGATAGATCTTCCCAGTTCAATTAAACCTCACTGGGGAACTCTTTCTGAGATAGGAGTATTGTTTTTCTAGTGACTCTAAAGCATGTCAGTTTGACAATCAATGTAATCTAGTACACATCCAAACTGGTCCTGTGGATCAAAGGATGAGAAGAGCAAGGGAGTACACAGTGACATGTGTATGATAAGGCCTTAGTATGGGATTCTCTCTAAAGGGAAATATTCATTTCTCTAAAGCCTCAATGAAGGAGGACAAAGCAGAAAAGATGATCTCTATTCTTAAGACTTTGAAATGTGGTCCTCTTTACAGGAATAATGAACAAAGAGAACAAACAAAACCTATAGATATTTAGGAGACTGAAAGAAGTACACACCAGGCTGGTTTGGAAGGTAATTTTTAGATAAACAAATGAGTGAGTGCTATGAAATTCTTTGCCATCATATCTTCAGCTCAGGGAAACCAGAAAATGCATGTGTATAGTCCCCACATCAAGCAAAGATAGATATGTATCAAGGAAGCCAAGGAGGAACTTTAAAAAACAGAGTTGATGGGGTCTAAAGGCAAAAGATTGTGAGTGGCCAGCCATCTGGGTTGTGTGTGAAGTTAGAGCTGGATATAGACAGTGTAGGTCAGGAGTTGTGCTGGTCTTGTCCAGGAGGATTGTCTGGGGAGGTCACAGAGCAGATGCCCAATTTTTCTGGACAGCACTTTTCTCCTCAACCTCACTTCATGCTCTCATTTTCGCCACTGAACTCTCTCCCTTTAAAAATATCCCATTCCAGAAAGGGAGAATGAGGAATAACAGACCATGATAAATGAAGACCACATGAGAACAGGAATAGGCAGAGTGCTTGAGAGGTCCCCAGAAATCCACAATGATATATCCTCTGTAGTCTGCTGGCAATGGTCTAGAGAAAGCCTGATCTGACCTAGTCTGGTGATCAGATGACTAAACACCCTAACAGTCGTCTTGGAACTCTCATCCAATAACTGATGGAAGTGGATGCAGAGATCCTCAGCCAGGCCCCAGGTGGAGCTCCAGGTGTCCAACTGTAGAGAAAGAGGATGGACTGCAAGAGCGTGAATTGTTGAATCCAAGATTGCAAAAAGCACAGGGACAAATAGCCAAACGAATGGAAGCACATGAATTATGAACCAAAGGCTGTGGAGCCCCCAGCTGGATCAGGCCCTCTGGATAAGTGAGACAACTGAATAGCTTGATCTACTTGGGAGGCTCCCAGTCTGTGGGACCAGGACCTGTCCTTAGTGCATGAGCTGGCTGTTTGGAACCTTGGGCTTACACAGGGACACATGCTCAGCCTGGAAGGAGGTGACAGGACCTGCCTGTACTGAATCCACCAGGTTTAAATGAATCCCCAGGGGAGTCTTGATCCTGAAGGACATGGAAATGGAGGGGAGGGGCTGAAGGAAAGGTGGGGGTGGGGGCGGGAGGGGGGAGGACAGGGGAACCCATGGCTGATGTATAAAATTTAAAACATAATAATAAAGAAAAAAAATATCCCGTTCCTCTCTCTGTCCACATCAACTGCCTGCCATAGCTCTTCTCAGCTTATTTATTTATTTATTTTTGTCTCATTCTTGCCTGTGAAGCTCTGACCCCTACCTAAATCATCCCTAGAAGAAATAAGAAAGCCCAGAGAGAAGATTTGTGAAGCATGGAGATTGCTATAACAACCTGTCAACCTTTCCCTTTCTCCCATTTAGGGGTCTAAGACCAGAAGGAAATAAATGTTTCAGTCACTCTTAACAGGGATGGTTGTCTTGGAGGATCTGAAAAAACGATTCTAGCATATGCTGAAAAATGGACCATTGAGGTGGTATTGTGTTCCCCAAAATATTGTGCACCCTAATAAACTTATCTGGGGTCAGACAATGGAACTGCCACTAGACACAGAGGCTAGAAAATGGTGGCACTCACACCTTTAATCCTAGCATTCCAGAGGCAGAAATCCCTCTGAATCTCTCTGAGTTCAAGCCACATTGGAAACAGCCAGGCATAGTGACACACACCTTTAATCCCAAGAAGTGAGCCCTTAATTCCAGGGACTAATGGCAGAAAACAGGAAGATATATAAGGCATGAAGACCAGAAACCAGAAGCATTTGGCTGTTTAAGCTTTTATGCTTTTGAGCAGCACAGTTCAGCTGAAAGGCATCCAGTCTGAGGAAACAGGATTAGCTGAGGAATTGGCGAGGTGAGGTAGCTGTGGCTTTTTCTGTCTCTCTGATCTTCCATCATTCACCCCAATACCTGGCTACAGGTTTGATTTTATTAATAAGACTTTTTGTGATTCATGCTACAGACCATGTAACTTAGAGATCTCTCTATCTTATCTCCTGCTAGGATCCCATGAGGATACAGCTTAGGGAATTATCTGTGCTTACCTTCAAGTGTTACACTTCACTTTATGGGATATAGATAATCTCAAACAGCATAGTAAAACTTAAGTATTCATTACATAATGTCATCATAACCCCTTAATGGTCCCCATGAATGCTTTTGAAAATAATTTGGCTTGCTCTTTGCTCTTAATTGTGAATCATGCTGTGAAATACAGCCATGTAGCTAAGTTTTTAACAAAGCTTTCTCCTTGACACCCAAGGTCTCACTCTAGACTAGAATTACTCCATATTTAGCAGCAGCATTTTACTACAACTGATCCAGTGCAGTGACCTTCAAACTGTGAGTTGTTTTTCCCCAATGGACTGTATTATGCTTATGCAATTCCTTCTTCATAGACACTATTGATCTCACCAACCTTAGTAAAATAGAAAATGGATAAGATATAAAGGGTAAATTATAAAGATATAAATATAGATATAGATATAAATATAGAGAAGATATAAACTCTGGTTACCCCCTTAGCATATCTAAGTCACCATAGAATCCTTCTTGGCGTCCATGATGGAAGCAAATGGTAGAACATGAAGAAAAGACTCAAAACAAAACAAAAACATACAAGATAGTAGCCAGCCAACGGAGATGTCTCCTCCTTATTCTGTTGCCTTGGCAACAGTTACAGATAAAACCTATCATTTCAGGTCTATTTTGAAAACACATTTCCTGAACCCTGTACGTGTGACAAGCACAAGAGGCTGCTCATTTGTTTAGCATGACAGTTCTGACAGAAGTTATACATTTCCCCCTGACGAGAGAAGCTGTGGAGTAGATGGGCAACAAGAGCTATGTGAATCTCAGGCAACATGGCGAACCTCTCACCAAGTGTATTCTGAGTTCTGTTGGTGTCCTGAGTGCAGTTCTAGCTTCCATGAGGAGGTCAAACAGATATCAGATATGACTCTCATACTTTAGACCATAACCTAATCCACAATCCAAACCATACTCAAGGTTGAAGGACAGTGCTAAACATATAGGGGTCAGGAAGCAAGCAATTCTATGTTAATGTACAGACCCAGTTGACACACTCTATAGATTTCTCTACTATTTCTTCCCACATATGTGTATTTGCATTTTATTTGAGATCCTTCTATATGATATCTATAACATATTAGACCCATGTATTCATGTACCCCAAATATTTGTTATAAATGTGTATTATGTGTGCCTGAAATCCAATGATGTATTCATTGTTCATTATCTTTCTTTTTCTGTATAGAATCTAATTAATGTACATGCGCTAACATCTCTGAGGTGAGAGTAAAATCTATTATATTAGATCAGGTATTTTTAAAGGTTGTAGTATCCTGAGCTTAGAAAGAGCCAACACACTGAAATGCACAAAGGTAAACTTAAACACCAGCTTGCTCCTGGGTTATTTTTTTTACCCTCTTTGTGTCCCAGAATCCAATGCTTGGCATCCATGGGTCAATGGTTTTTGTAGCTGGCTGTAGTGCACTGGGCTTTGTTGTATGTTGTTTATGATTGAACTTTTTTTTTTTGTAATGAAATGACTTTATAATGCCTAGGCAAAAAAAAAAAAAAAAAAAAAAAAAAAAAAAAAAAAAGCCCAGGCAGTGCAGTATTATACTTTCTAGAACATTTTGAGCACCCTTTTATCCCATTGCTCCACATTTCCAGACTTCATCGGTTTCCTCTGATGGTCTCAATCACATTTACCACCTGCACTGATATTGTAAAACTGATCTTGTTTTGCCTACGTGTGCATGTGAACTGTTCCAAGTAATTATGGCTCAGCTCTTTGTGTAATGAGATATTTAGCAAATATGTCTTGATGATGATTGTTTCCATCTTTAAATCAATCAAGTCATTATGCTTGGAGCAATACCATGGAAAGCTTGTGATAGCTGCATTTTTTAAAAAAGGAACATATTGAGAAATATCTATTATCATCATAAGAAGACTTGAAATTTTCTACATTCACAAGACAAGGTCACTAGCTGATTAAAAAAAACAAAAAACAAAAAACAAAAAACACTGGCCAAGCAAGTAAAGAAAAACACTGGCCAAGTTTCAGCCACAATTTTTGTTTGGCCTTGGTGTCAAAAGTGATGATTGGGGCTGGAGAGATGGCTCAGAGTTTAAGAGCACTGACTGCTCTTCCAGAGGTCCTGAGTTCAATTCCCAGCAACCACATGGTGGCTCACAACCATCTGTAATGAGAGTATACATAATGAATAAATAAATATTTAAAAAAAAGAATGTTCAAAAGTGATGATTACTGGAGTCATTTAAACAAGCTTCCATCATATTTCTTGCTTTCTAGATTCTCATCTTAGCTGTTGATTGAGCTGAAATCACAGCATCATTAGATAGAAATAGTCAAGTTCTCTATTGAAAGAGTGTGAAATGTATTGCTTGAAGAACAAATTACTTTCAACGTCTCAACATCTTTTTTCTGAAATGAACAGTGTGACAAGAGAAACTGATAGGAATTAGTGCAGTGAATAAAAGCAGAGTTTCAACAAATCCCCCTTTTCCCACTTCTCCATTCTACTCAGCTACTCTACTCATAGCTTCTTGTCTTCCCTCTGGTTCTGATGACAAAGACATATTAATAGTAGCTCACCTTTAGCATTTAGTAGCCTCATTATGTAGGTAACACAAGGCTTTTGGTGGCTCTGTTCAGGAACTGTCTACAACTAACATTTGCTTATTCTTCTTCCAAAACATCTTACATATACATTATTTCTTCACTACCATTTACAACTACTGCCAGGTCTCAAACTTAAGTAGCTGCAGTGACTTTTTTTTTTTTTTTTTTAAGATTCATTCATTTATTATGTATACAGTGTTCTGTCTGCATATATCCCCACAGGCCAGAAGAGGGCGCCAGATCTCATTACAGATTGTTGTGAGCCATGTGTGGTTGCTGGGAATTGAACTCAGGACCTTTGGAAGAGCAAACAGTGCTCTTAACCTCTGAGCCATCTCTCCAGCCTGAATTTTTAACCATCCTAACAGAATGACCCTTTAAGCACATCTGTTTTACAGTAGGCATTTCATCAAATTAGCCAATGTGCTTTGCTGCTGACTCATAGGAGATTTCAATGTCCAGTTTGGCCTTTATTTAACCTCAAACCTGCTACTGCAATGTTTAGAGATGCTATCCAGGTTCCCTTTCTTTGCTCTGTTTTCTAGGAAGTTCTTGTTCTGTGTCATGCTCTATCACCACAGTCACGAACTTTCAATCCTTCAGTTCTGTAGCACAATCTTAAAAGGTCTTATTAATAAAATCAAATCTGGAGCAAGGTTTTTGGGTGAATGCTGGAAGATCAGAGAAACAGAACAAGCCACAGCCACCTCACCTTGCCAATTCCTCAGCTGATCCTGTTTCCTCAGACTGGAAGCCTCTGTGTCCTTAACCAAATGGATCTCAGCTGAACTGCTTCTCGAAAGCCTGAAAGCTTAACCAGCTCTAGTTCCTGGTTTTCATGCCTTAAATACCTTTCTGCTTTCTGCCATCACTTCCTGGGATTAAAGGCTCTTGTTACAATGCCTGGCTGTTTCCAGTGTGGCTTTGAACTCACAGAGATCCAGATGGATCTCTGCCTCTGGAATGCTAGGATTAAAGGTGTGTGTGCCACCATTTTCTGGCCTCTCTATCTAGTTGCTGTTCTGTTCTCTGACCCCAGATAAGTTTATTAGGATGTACAATATATTGGGGGACACAATATCACCACACACTTCCTAAATTCAGTGGCGCTTTACCATTTTGGTCTACTCTCCCACTCCCAGCCTCCTGGATCTCTCCTTTAGTACCAGAAGAGCATGTCTCAGTAACCCTTATTTGAGTCTCTAATATCACTATTGTTTTATTGGCTTCCAGTACCCACACCTTTGTGGACTGAACTTCCATATCGCATCAGGGCTGCATCTAGTGACCAAAAGAATTGCAGAAGTGACACTGTGTGCCTGTTTGGCCGGGTCACTTATATAATATACATTGCAGTTTCAACATTGTTCTCTTTTTTTAAAAATTATATTTGTGTTTTAATTTTACATATCAGCCATGGGTTCCCCTGTCCTCCTCCCTCCTGCCCCCACCCCCACCTTCACCCCCCAGCTCCTCCCCTCCATTCCCAACTCCTCCAGAGCCAAGACTCCCCTGGGGATTCAATTCAACCTGATGGATTCAGTACAGGCAGGTCCTATCCCATCCTTCCAGGCTGAGCAAAGTGTTCCTGTGTAAGCCCAAGGTTCCAAATAGCCAGCTCATGCACTAAGGACAGGTCCTGGTCCCACAGACTGGGTGCCTCCCAAACAGTTCAAGCTATTCAATTGTCCCACTTATCCAGAGGGCCTGATCCAGCTGGGGGCTCCACAGCCTTTGGTTCATAATTCATGTGCTTCCATTTGTTTGGCTTATTTGTCCCTGTGCTTTTTCCAATCTTGGTCTCAACAATTCATGCTCTTACAGTCCCTCCTCTTTCTCGACAATTGGACACCTGGAGCTCTACCTGGGGCCTAGCTGAGGATCTCTGCATCCACTTCCATCAGTTATTGGATGAGAGTTCCAACACGACAGTTAGGGTGTTTGGCCATCTGATCACCAGACTAGGTCAGATCAGGCTTTCTCTCGACCATTGCCAGCAGTCTACAGAGGATGTATCATTGTGGATTTCTGGGGACCTCTCCAGGAATAAGCCTATTCCTGTTCTCATGTGGTCTTCATTTATCATGGTCTGTTATTCCTTGTTCTCCCTTTCTGTTCTTGATCCAGCTGGGATCTCCTGCTCCCCTAAGCTTTCTTTCCCTCAAATCTTGCCCTTCATTACTCCCACTGTCGTCCAGGTTGTTCATGTAGATCTCATCCATTTCTCTGTCATTGGGTGATCCCTGTGTCTTTCCTAGGGACCCATTTTCTAGGTAGCCTCCCTGGAGTTGTGTGGCAGTCTAGTCATCTTTGTAACATTGTTCTCTTGATGCATGCTGGAGAATACATCATAAAGGTACTCAAATAGCACAATGGAGGGACAAACATGGATACTAATAGTCCGACATCAACTTGCAGCTATGTGAATGAGCTCCCAATAGTGGATCTTCTGACTAATAAAGCCAAGGTAAACACCTTCCTGAGAGGTTCTGTGTCTATCCAGACCACTTCCAAAATCCTGACTCACAGAAATTCAAATATACAATAAATAGTAGTTACTATTTTAATCCATAAACTTTGAGAGGGGGTGATTTTTAAATAGTAAATGGGAAAATGATAGTATACAATTTGTCTCCCCAACTATATTACAAGGTCTATAGGCATGGAATATTGGATAGAAATTTTAGAATCCAGGCAACAGTGTAGCTGTTCTTCAACATTACAGCACACTTGGACTGTGCCTTTGAAATTCAGAAAAGAAATCATCATTTCCTGAATTCCTCCTAAGATGTTTTACATTTGCATTAGCTTGATATGCTGTTATACACAGAGATACTTATCAAGATAGTTTTGAAGACAAAACATTGTACTCAAGCTTCAAAGTGAAAAGTCAACATATTTTTTCTTTTTCATTATTTTTAACACTTGGGTTTTAAGTGGGTCAATGGCTCTGAGGGGGATTTAACAAGCTGTAAAATGCTCTGTGGACACAGGGCATGATGGCTAGTATCAGTTTATTCTCCACTGAATGTCCTAAAAGAGAATTACTGCTTTTCCTGTAGTGCTTCCCTTGATTACCTGGGCTGAGAAGCAAAACAGACATGGCATTGTGATATAAACATCCTCTGACACTCAAGAAATGGGCAAATGAACAAAATGTGTGGCATCGAGACTTGCTGTGGTCTGAATGCCCTGTGCTTTAGTATATTCAGCTGTTGAGTTCTCACTCCAAGGTAGTGGCATTAAGAAGTGTGACCTTGCAGGGCAGTGGTGGCGCACACCTTTAATCCCAGCACTCGGGAGGCAGAGCCAGGCGGATCTCTGTGAGTTCGAGGCCAGCCTGTGCTACCATGTGAGTCCCAGGAAAGGCGCAAAGCTACACAGAGAAACCCTGTCTCAAAAAACAAAAAAAAAAAAAGAAAGAAGTGTGACCTTGGTGTGATTCTGTCATATGGGCTCTTCCCTCACCAAAGAAGTTAGTGCTCCCCACCATGATGATAATGGACTGAACCTCTGAAACTGTAAGTGACCACCTTCAATGAAAGGTTTTCCTTATAAGAGTTGCCTTGATAATGGTTCCCCTTCACAGCAATAAAAACCCTGGGTAAGACAGTGCCCTTAATTTCCTGATTGTGTTTGTTAGGTCCTTTTTGCCCACCTACCACAGGCAGACAGAGGGCATGGCTAGAAGAATCCTCTGTGATGCAGACATTGGGACTGTTGGCATCTTAACCTTTGATTCTTGAGACTCTAAGATTATGAGAAATAACCTTCTATCTTTATAAATTTCCCTGTTGCCATTATGCGTCCTGCACATGTCCCTTTAAAGTTGTATTAAACAAGGTCTCTAAAGGGAAAAGATGGTCCACTCAAGTATGTAATTTAGAAGAACTTAGAAAGCTAAAGGAAACGAAAGAAGAGAAAACAGGCAATGAGACCCAGCAGAAGTAAATAACTGGACGGGACCCAACAGCAAATGTTGTCTTTGGTAGAGAACTCAGTGAAGTGGTTTTAGCCTACTTGGGAAAAACAGCAAAAATCAATGTGTGTGTGTGTGTGTGTGTGTGTGTGTGTGTGTGTAAACCAGGAGTCAATCTCAAGTGTCTTCTTCTATCACTCTTTACCTTAATGAGAGTGTTTTTCACTGAACATGGGGCTCCCTGACTTCCTGATTGGCTAGTGTGAGATCAAAATTGGAACAATATACTTTGCAAGAACATGGGAGACCAAAACAGGAAAAATATACCTTGCAGGTTAAGGGATCTGTTCTCAATTAGGACAGTTAGGGAGAAGTTCCTTTTTGTTTTGTACTAAGTCCATGCATGTTAAGGTTTCTGTAATTGTAATTGAGAATAAGTTCCTGTTTCCTAGGTCTGATATAAACTGCTCTCACCCCCTTTCACATGACATACATACACTCTTACCCTTGTTCCTTTCCTTCCCTTGATTCTTTCTAACAATGTATAGCAGCCAACTCTCTCTCACTTCTGTGAGGGCCTTATCACTCCTATATTAAAGGGACCTCAAGAGGCCAGCAGGGGCTGCTCTCTCAAATCCTGACTTAGGGTGAGACAGCCAGCTGGCCATTCCTGAGTGCACCCCAAAATACAGCTTGCTTTAATTGGACAATTGTGGATTTGGTCTTTTCCCTTGTGATTCTCAGTTTTAACAATAGGCTATCAGCCAAGGATAATCCCACCTCCACCATAGTCACCAGCACTAAGACTGAAGGAATACTACAGCTTTTCTCAGCTGTATGTAATAACCCTGCCTCCATGTTCAGCTGTATGTAATAACCCTGCCTCCATGTTCAGCTGTATTTAATAAACCTGCCTCCATGTTCAGCTGTATGTAATAATGCTACCTCCATGTTCAGCTGTGTGTAATAACCCTACCTCCATGTTCAGCTGTATGTAATAATACTGCCTCCGTGTTCAGCTGTGTGTAATAACCCTGCCTCCTGTTCAACTGTATGTAATAACCCTACCTCCATGTTCAGCTGTGTGTAATAACCCTGCCTCCATGTTCAGCTGTATGTAATAATACTGCCTCCATGTTCAGCTGTGTGTAATAACCCTGCCTCCTGTTCAACTGTATGTAATAACCCTACCTCCATGTTCAGCTGTGTGTAATAACCCTACCTCCATGTTCAGCTGTATGTAATAACCCTGCCTCCATGTTCAGCTGTGTGTAATAAACCTGCCTCCATGTTCAGCTGTGTGTAGTAACCCTGCCTCCATGTTCAGCTGTATGTAATAACCCTGCCTCCCTGTTCAGCTGTATATAATAACCCTGCCTCTCTGTTCAGCTGTATATAATAACCCTGTCTCCATGTTCAGCTGTATGCAATAAACGCACTGAGTTTCTGAGATTCTGTGGCTTCTGCATCAGAGGCCCAGGCCACTGGACCCCAGCTTTTTGGTGTGTCCTTGTGTTAGTCTTTTCTTCAACGCCTCTTGTATCCCACCCCAATGAGGCCAATCCCTGGAGCTTGTAAGAAGTAGAAGCTAGCTGATGCCATTGTCATGTAGACTGTCAAGTGAAAACATCCCTGCCAGCCAAGCTGACAACACTCTTTCTGGACCCCCTTACAACTTTTGACAAGAGAGCAGTATTTTTTTAGAATAGTTTTATTAGCCTCAGTCCATGATATGAATAAAGGTTCATATTTTAATAGCTAGTATAACTCTTTAACATCTTTCCTATTTGAGTCATACAATTTATTCAAGGTTATAAAAGGAAGTAATTTTTAGACTCATAACCTGAACACAAAGCCGCCAAATGGCATTTTAGTTTAGTTTCTGCGGCACTTCTACAATTTTAAATAGTGATTAGCAGCTCCCCATTAGAGGAAAGCCTGACTTTGCTCACGCTTTGCAGAACTTGCAGTAAATATGCATTTATGATGTGGCCTTAAATCGCCTTCATTATGTCAATGTGATAAGATAATCCCATAAAATAATCCAAATTTGCATGAATTTAGAGATGTTCCAGGATTATGTAAGTCCTGACAGAAGTTTCTTAGTCAGGCGCCCAAAGATCATTGTTTTCCATAGACTGGTTCTTTGCCTAATTTAGTGTCAATGCCTTAGATTGTTCAAAATAAAGCAAACCTTTTAAAATCATTGCAGTGCATGATAGTTGTCTCCATGTACTGTGACCATAATTTACAAGTGTGGTTTCATCAGAAAAAAATTTGCATCCAATTTGGAAGTCTCTGCTACCAAAGATGGCGGCTTGTGAAGCTGACCAGGTTCCACCTTGTCAGTATCTGCCTCACCCACTCCTCTCCCTGGTGCTTGTCTCCTCTGCTCACTGGACTGATGATAGTCAAATCTCAGGGCTCTTATTTCACAAGTAACTGCTTCCTCTAATCCAGTGGTCCTCAAACTTGAGCATCCAGAAGGTCTCCTTAAAGTGCATCTACTCCTGAGGTTCCTGATTCAGATGTCTGGAATGGGGCCCAAGGACTTGTGTTCTAGTTACTTCCCCAGTGATGCTAAAGCTGTTGGTCCAGGGCAGATCTACACTCTGCGCACTGCCAGGCTAAGATAATTGCCAAGTTCATTGTCCTGTGACATTGCATTTCTTTCAGAAGTCTACTGTGGTGAGTAATGCTGCAACATTCCTGGATGTGGTATGTGACTTTGAGTCCTGTGAGGGTAGGTAGAGACCATTATGTAAAGCAAAATAAGCCAGACTCAGGAACACAAATATTGTATAGTTTTCTCATTTGTGGATCATAGATTGTATATAGATACATAAAATCACACACACACACACACACACACACACACACACACACACACCACAGATTAAAAGTTGATGAAGGAGACTAACAATTGAAGGAAGATAGGGGGGGAGGAAGGAGAAGGTATGGTGGCTGAAAATGGTCAGAATACATGATATACTTGAAATTATCTTATGAAACATTGTAAAATATATGCCAATATTAAAAACATCCAGTGTCTGACCGAGTGTCTTTATTTCTGCTCCATGTATTTATATTAACTGTCTGCCTATTTCCATCTTTAGCATTTTCTGATTTGTTATTACAGGAAGAAAGTGCAGTCAGATACAAAGCAACGCTGTGTTTGCTAGAGTATTTTGTTAAACATTAGTCTTACTGCTATCTTCCCACATGACTTCTGGCTCCTCAAGTGTCATAACGAAATCATAATGGACAATATGATTTCAGTCACAGAGCCCTCTGTCTGAATCGCTGCCATCAAAACTACAGGCTTGGCATTGTATTAATTTATGCATATGCATAAAGAGGACTTAAAGCTTTGGATACGTGTTCTAGATGATGAAGAAAGATGTGTAAGTTTATTTTGCCCCAGCTACTTTTCTCATGAGGAAGAAGCCATCAACCTTAGCTCATTTAAAAACTGCTCAAGTTGAAAAACAAACCAACAAGCAAACAAACATGCTTTGGTTGTTTCAATAGGTAGCTGCCTTTGATGATGGCAACAGCTTTCAGTTACTGGTTTTGAAGTCATTTCAGGATAAACAAGTTCTACTTTAATAATCTTGAAAAAAAGGAAATTATTTGTTTATCTGCCTAGTATTATAAGGATATACACAGAGAAACAGACTTCATACACATGGTTGTATATATGTATGTGTATATGTATGTGTGTGTGTATGTGTGTGTATGTGTGTATGTGTGTGTGTATGTGTGTATGTGGTGGGGGGTGTTTCAGTCAAACTCTTCCCTAAGGGTTTGTGCAAGCAGTTATTACTTATAAATGGTCAAGTCCAGTTGATAGTGAAGAAATAATTAGATTGAAGGAAAGTCATATAGGAATAATTATACAACTTAAATTAAAATAAAATCTTTATTACAAAATAATGGTTTTCTGTAGTTAGAGTTTTCCTGCCTGGCCCATAGTCAGGACAAATCTCTCTCACCCACCAGGCCCATAGATACTCAGACCCAACCAATTAAACGCACAAAAACTTACATTGCTTAAACTGCTTGGCCATTAGCTCAGGCCTACCATTGTCTAGCTCTTACTCTTATATTTAGCCCACTTTTATTAATCTATACTTTGCTACGTGGCTTGTGGCTTACCAGTACCTTACATCTTGTCATGGTGGCGGCTGGCAGTATCTCTCTTCTCAGCCTTCCTGTTCCCAGCATTCTCCTCTTCCTTGTCCCGCCTACCCTATCCTTCCTGCCTGGCTACTGGCCAATCAGCATTTTATTTATTTTAACCAATCAGAGCAACACATTTGACATACAGAACATCGCACAGCAGTTTTCTGGTGGGGAGATCTTTTTAACAGTTTGCATGATGACTATTTCTGACTTAGAAACTCCAATCTAGTGATTTTCTCATGTGATGATACCCTCAGGTTTATCTAACTTTTAAACTCAACAAATTCTTTAGGGAACAGTCTAAAAATTCATCCTGATTTGTGATCTTTGGAATTAAAGGGATAATTTTGCACATTTCTAGTGCTCCATTTTTTAAGAACCAGAAAATGAGAATCCAACACGATTTTGAAGGAATGCTGTATGTTGCAGTGTTTTCTCAGGGGACCAGGCCACAGCCATCTCTGCTTCTGGCATCAATCTCATCCCTTTTCAATTTTACATTTAACTTCAAGGTCTTATTCTCACACGCATAATCCCTGATAGAAAGCTTTGCCTTGGGATCAAAGGACTTCCTGGTAATTACATGATGTAACCAGAAGCTACAGCAGGCAAACAGATATACAGTTCAATTTAGGAAAAAAGACTCACAGAACAGGGGCCGTAGCATTGACAATAAGCCACTGTGCTTGCTCCATTACTGAATCACACACTGCATTTTAAAACAGAGACATGATGGGATAACTTGACCAATTATGCATGCGTCTTCTTAGGTGGTACATGAGCAAAGCCTGGCTAACATTGTCAACAGCTTTTCTGTTCATAGCAGTGGCAATCCAATTAAAACGGCCACCAGAGCAGATCCAAACTGCATTAAATGACTCCAATTAATGTCATATTTAATTTGGAAGTGCAGTGGAAGATGTTCTGTACTGCCCCCTGCAAATCTTCATTCAGCTTGTGGATTTCATACATTGTATTTGCATTTTAAAAGGAAGGCTAGGATTAATCTGCTTATATTCCAAAACATGTCCTCCAGTTTCTTTATATCTTCAGTGGTCAACTTTCATTTTAAACCAGCTTCTGCAGCCATTATGCATGAAAGTGTGAAGAAAAGGGACTCATATTCAGTGATGAACATTAAAAGCAAATTATAAAGTATTAGGAATCTCAGGTAAATATGCCTTCTAAGAGACAAAATATAGAGTTAGTTTTCAGACAGTTTGGTTTACCAGTGTTGCTGAACCTATTTTATTACATAATGTAGAGTCAAGGAGGAGAAAGATGTGGTGATAATATTTTAAAAATCTATTTAAAGTGGGTATTAATGTATGGAGAACAACTACTTCAGTGTTGCCCCAGTCATTGATTCAGATTGTGATTAGATTTATTTATGCTATCCATCCCAGTTCTGACCTCCAAACATTAACAATTCAGACAAGCATGTATACCATCTTAAGAAACACTTTACATACAAAATAAAAGTAAGTAGGCCAAAATCTATTTATTGGGGCAGGAGAGATGGTAAGAGTGCTGGGTCCTTCTGTAGAGTGGATGTTCCCAGAACTCATATGGCGGCTCAAAATTATCTATAACTCTAGTCCCAAACGTTCTGACATCCTCTTCGAGCCTCTGTGAACACTGCATACATATGGTGCCTCTCTGAGCTAGCAGATTTTCACTCCAGCATCTGGATCCTGAGTCTTTACTGTTAAAATCAAATGACTGAAATTTTGTTAAAAAAAAAAAAAAACCCACCCACCCCCACACACCGTTTGTTATTAGCCCACAATTTTGGGTGGGTATTGACAGGGGAGTGTTAAGAAGTAGTTAAGTTTATACATGTAAATGCTTTAATTTTGTGCCTAACACACGTTGAACACGAAAGTATATAGTTTAAGTGTCACAGAAGGGGTAACTAAAACCGAAATTCTTTAATTTTTTTTTTTTTTACATTTACTTGGTGTGTGTATGTGTGTGTGTGTGTGTGTATGTGTGTGTGTGTACTTATAAGCATGCATATGGATGTTAGAAGACAAAGTGTGGTAGCTGGTTCTCTCCTTTCCCATGTTGACTTCTGGGATCAAATTCAGCTCATTGGACATGAAAGCAGGAGCCTTCACCTGCTGAGCTATCTCTTGAGACCTCAAATTCTTATTATTCCTTTAAAGGTGACATCCAACATGGGGATGAATAAAAACAGGGAAAGAGAAAACTCTGCTTACCTGAGTGAAAGAACCAGTCTTGCAGAGCTGTATCCTGATGAGTTTGGCAGCAGAGTGCTGGCGTCAGACAGTAGAGACACTGAATCCCCAAAGAAATGAATTTATTGCAGGAGTTGCCCTGAAATGGTCATTGGTGATAATATGTGTTGGGAATCCGAAGGACATCCTGGTAGGTTGAAGCAAGAAGAAGCCTTGCAAGGCCAAAAGAAGTCTTTGCAAGTTGTTACTGAAGTCACAGAAGCTATTGAGATGTTTTGCTAGAAATGCCCCTCATTGCTATGTCATGGTAAAATAATAAATAAATAAACTTGCACCAAAGGGGAGCTTCATTAGGAAAGTGGGGTTCAAGAAGTTCTCAGTGTGACATCTCCTGTTTGTGACCACGTTCAGGCCACATAGGTGGTGTCAGATGTACAAAAATCTCTGTTGGGTTTTACAAGGTCCTTTTGATAGTTCCTATCCCAGAGTTATGAGCATTAGACTCCTTTCTCTGGGCTTCTTCCTCACCTCCAGCTCTACTCCAGATCTGATAGAACTCCAGTTTGATATTAACCAGGTATATGCTGGCAGCAGGCTTGGATTTGTGAAACTGATGCCACAAATAACACTCTTCATAATTTGTACCAACTTGCGAAAGCTAGTTCAGGGGGTCAACACAGCAGGGCTAGATGTTCCTATTAGATTTTCTTTTCTTTTTAAAAGAAATTTTATGCGTATAGGTGGTTTGCCTGCATGTATGTCTCTGTACCATGTATGTGCCTGGTGCCTACAGGAGGCAGAAGAAGGCATCAAGTACCCTGGAACTGAAGTTACAAACAGTTGTGAGCCAGCATTTGGGTGCTGGGAATAGAAATCACGTCTTCTGGGAGAGCAGCCAGTGCTCTTAACCACTGCACCATCTCTCCAGCCCCAGACTTTATTAAGTACACAACTTTAAAGAGCAAAGATGAAGTTGAACAAGCATTTCTATCTGTTATCCAAATGACAAGGAGGTTAGGCAAGACAAAAGGGAATAAAAGGGGCCCTTTGCAGCCATCTTCTCAGGTACCATTTGAGATGTAGGTATGTCAGCTTCTTCTGAGACAACATGAGCCATGTCATTAATACCCTGGAGACTAGGAATTAAAACTACTTTGAGAGAAGACATATTTTAGCATCACAGTGGAAAATTCTTCTAGCTGGTTGTAACTCAATTTTCAAGCACTAGCCTTCTATGGATAGATTAAAAATAAACCAGCCCCGCCTGTGACTAATGTGGAGGTTAAACATGAACCAGGGGATGGACTATGGACTCAAGATCCAAAGGTTAAGCTGGACTTGGGTCAAAGATTAACTGAGTATGATTTCTGTGGCTGTGAATAGCTGGGATGTTGCAGGTCAGGAATCAAATTATCCTTGGCTATCCTTAGCTCCCTTGACCATCTTCCTCAGCCTCCTCTGTGGCCATTAGGCCAATCCTTTTGGAATAATAGAGTTCCAGCTTCCGCTGGTGCAAAGTTGAAGAACACAGTCAGATAGCAGGGCAATAGTGGGAAAGTTGGGCATTGAAAATCATTGCTATAACCTGCTTATCTGATGCCCCATCCATGTATTTTTAAGACACCTTGATTTGTGTCTTTCTGTGTCTTGTTACTATAAAGACTTCATGAAACTGTAACATACTGAAACATGATATTCAAGGTAACCAAGTCTTTGTTCTCAGGCTGTAATCACTCATATTTGGTTCCAAAAATAAACGGTCTCTTATTAAGGTAAGAGCTGTTTTTTCATCAATGGGTTTCACTGGCCAAAACCTGCTGGGTAAACTGATGTCAGTAAATATGCCTAGTTATTCCTTCTTAACCAATTGCTAACAACACTAAAAGGTAAGCTGGCCATAAGTACCAACAGTTATTCCTTCTTGGCTAGAATGCTAACAGCTAAGTTGATGAAGTGGATACAGTGAGTTACCATTCCATCCTGTCTTACACACATCTGAGATCTAGGTGACACAGCGTATCCCAAGGCTGACCACAAGTTAAACCAAGTGGTATCAAAGTTAAATATTTTCTGCTTAGTTGGCCCCAGAAAGTAGAATGCTGCTTTTCCATTGTGTTGCTCTGAAGGAGGACAGTTTTGCACCCCATCAACGGAAAGTACAAGGAACAAAGGCCCTGTACATCTGCGTTCTTTTCTGAGTAATGCCTCTGTCCTTCCTTTACTTTATTAAAAATGTAACTTTCAGTCTCTGCCCCCCGCCTCCACTCCTTCCCTCTCCCCATTGGAGGCAGCAGCCATAATCTTAAACTTGCTTCATTTGACATCCAAGGATCTCTCTCTCTCCCTCCCTCTCTCTCCGTCTCTGTCTCTGTCTCTCTCTCCTTTCCTTCCATCCTCCCTCTCTAAGCCCCATATTCATGCAGATACCTACAGGCTTCTGCTGATAACTCTCTTGGATTTACTGACTTCTTCCAAGCACAACCTTCTCTTTCTTCCTCTTTCCATCTCTCTCCTCTTGACTACTACTGACATACCCAGGTTTGCCCACACTGCTTTCTCAAACTATGATAACATCATCCTAGATTTCCTTTTTGGGAGTCTGTTTTTCAATTCTTTTATCTATGACACCAAGAACCTGCAAAGGGAACTCAGTGCTCCCAGTGACAGACACAACCACCAAATCAAAACATAGAACATACCTTTGCTTCCTACATTTTCCTTCATGCTCATGCTAGTCAAAAGCCTCAGCCTGAAACAAAGCCCCCTGCAGGCATCTCTCATCATCTATAGTCTGCCCTGCTCCTCTGTCTGCCTTTACCAGACTCAACACTTGTTTCCAGAAACAAATTTCTGTGATTCTTAGTTTCCATACAACAGACCAGAGTGTACTGTCTTCTTGTGACTGACAAAACAGCTTCTAAGCCAGACCCAAAGCTGATGCCTAGAGATGAAAAGAGAGGTTCCCAGAGATGGCCTGAATCTTTGTTGGTGGATATAAGGCTTTGTGGAACAATGTGGCTTCAGTCTCTCTGTGGAGGTGACCTCCAGACCCGTGATGGACAGTCTGAGGAAGCTTAATGTTGTGCGGAACCTCTGGTCACCAGTGACTGAGATAGAGGCAATGCAGGGAAAAGGGAGTAATTTTATTGAGAATACTACTTAGTGTGCAATGTAATCCAATAATAATAAGCAGTTTGGTGGTTTGAAAGAAAATGGTCCCCATCAGCCCACAGGGTGTGGCCTTGTTGGAGGAGGTGAGGTGTGGCCTTGTTGGAGAAGTGTGGCCTTGTTGAAGGAAGTGTGTCACTGTGGGAGCAGGCTTTGAGGTCTCATATGCTCGGGCTACTCCCAAGGTGGCTCACAGTCTCCTTCTGCTGCCTCTGGATCAAGATATAGAACTCTTAACTCCTCTAGCACCATGTCTGCCTGTGTGCTGCCATGCTTCTTGCCAAGATGATAATGGACTAAACCTCTGAAACTGTAAGCCAGTACCAATTAAATTTTTTCCTTTATAATAGTTTCTGTGACCATGGTGTGTCTTCAACAGCAATAAAACTCTAAGACAGAAGTTGGTACCAGAGACTGGGGTATTACTGTGATAAGCCTGACTATGCTTTTGTTTGAATAATGTAGACTTGGGGACTTTAGATTAGAGAAGCAGTTGAACACTTTAAGTGGGGCAATCCTAGTAGGAACATGGAAGACAGTGGTGCTGAGGGTGATTTAAATTGTGGGGGCCTGACTCAAGAGGTTTCAGAAGGGAAGAATATAAGTATGTGGTCTAGAGACTTGTGATACTTCTGGTAGGGAATGTGGCTGATTTTTGCTCTTGTCCAAAAAAACTCCCAAGCCAGCCCCAGTTAAGTGTTTTCCTTTATAAGGGTTGCTGTGGTCATGGTGTCTCTTCACAGCAATAAAACCCTGACTGAGATACAGTCTATTGAGTAACTTCTGTTTCTTACAGAAGTCATGAACTTTCCATTTGGGGAAGGGAAACAGTGCCTTCATTGAGGCTGAACTTCAGAAAGGATCTCTCTCTGGATTTGGTTCCAGAATTCTTCCACCTCAGTAGGTTAGTGACGGCCTTTCTGCTCCCACTTCTTAATATCCCTAAAGCTCAAGGTGCTCTCTGTCTCTGGTGTCCCTGAAATAATTTTTTTAAAAATGTCTTTCTGATTGTAGATCATTGTAAGCTGATTTCTCCCGCTGAACTCAAAAACCCTAATCAATAAAAGGGGTGGGGGAAATAATTGATCATTAGAAATGGTAAATTTGGTTTAATATTCCCAGGACCATGTCTGGTTTGTATTGCCAGATGTCAATTTCAGCTGTCCAATTGTCCCAAACATTGGATATCAAAGTGCTCCCATTCTGTGTGAATACAGCCCCATATATCTCAATAAAGTCCTTTTATTTCCTGTTTCCTATTTACTTAGTATAATCATTTAATAAAGACAAACATTTAAAACTTAAACAGTGTTCCAAGTTAAATTATTAACTATGGCCAAGCAGTGGTGGTGCACGCCTTTAATCCCATCACTAGGGAGGCAGAGCCAGGTGGATCTCTGTGAGTTCAAGGCCAGCCTGGTCTACAGAGTGAGATCCAGGATAGGCACCAAAACTACATAGAGAAACCCTGTCTCAAAAAGCCAAAAAAAAACCCCAAAACTTAAGTATGGAAGAAACTAGAAATGGGTTATGGGTGTGGGATGTGTTTAGGAAGTGGGCAGTAGAATATAGGAAAAAATTAAAGCAGGTGGGGGAAAACTTTGGGTGTAAGGGGTCAAAAGGTAGTGGAATCATAAGAACTGAGTCATGAGAAGCCAGGGGAAGACTGGACAACAGAACACATGTGATATGAGAGAACATGGCAGCAGGGATACTGGCAAATAAGGATTTCAGCAGGGATATGGACAGAGGGAGGAATGAAATGGCAGTGTGGGGGTAGGTTAACCAAAACTGCGTATGGAGAAGCCCTAGGGCTCTCCACTAGTTTGAAAGCTATTTAAAAATACGTTTAAAAAGGAGTTTGAACAGAAGTATACACATTAGTGAACAACGCTGTTTCTGGAAGACATGGGTTATTAAATAAAGATCACAGTGGTAGACATGTGATACATCCCCCGAGTTATTGGCCAAAGAGACCCCAAAGACACCCAAAAGTAGTATAGACTATTGCCATTGCTCCTGGTTGACCACCTTAATTAGATCATTCAGACCCTGTTGCTAAAGACACATAACTTTGGTTGCAGGACACCGAGAAATAAATTTTGAATTAACTGGGAAACTCTCTTACTGCTAGATAGCATTCATAGTGCTGGACAGTGCCATTCAGCCTGCTGAGGAAGAAGAGATACCACAGATCTTATCCAGTGTTAGTCTTTGCATGCTAAGATATTGACCTATCAGGCAAGATTTTCCTACTGGTGCAATAATGGCAGGACTGTTCATGGTATAGACAACTGCTCTCTTGACTAGATTTGAGGTTTGCTTCACATAATGGAATTCATGCCCAGAACTATAAACATGATTAAAAACAAAAACAAAAAAATATTATAGTGCAAAGATTTTCCCATGTCCTGGCCTGCTGTTGCTCCTTGGATGGCTTGCTGGTGTGTTTCCCTGCCTTCTTCCTGTCTCTCCCTTTGAAATTCCTGCCTGCTACTAAGCTGCCTTGCCATAGACCAAACAGTTTTATTTATCAACCAATCAGAGCAACATATATTCTCAGCGCACAGAAAGACATTCCCTCATTAAAATATGACTAGGAAAGTCATAGGCTCTAGGGAAAAAAAACTTAATGATGTTTTGGTAAGTGATCATGTTGTCAAAATGTCTTATAAATATTGATGCTTATACCCATAGACTTGTGTTACTCTCAACCTTGGTCAGAGAATCTTCATATTGCAGCAAGTAGTGGTGAATACAGAGACATATTATTATTCAAAGTGTTGAGAATAAACCACTAAGAGTGCTCAGCCACAGATGGTACTTCTCTATCAACCCAACTCCTTCAAGGCTCTAGGACCATCACAGAAGATGGGAAACAGAGAATAGAAGAGCTGAAGGACAGAGAGACCTGCTGTGAAATACTATCTTCTGGACATGACATGACTACCATACGCATGGACTCATAGCAGAAGATAGATCAAGCCAGTGACAAATTCTAGATGGAGGGAGGAGGGACTCCCAAGGCCATGCCCTTAGCTCAGGGACCCCTTACAAGTGGCTGCTGAAGAAGAGAAAGAAACTTTTCTTCATGAGTGTGCTCACTATTCCCCAGTGGAAGACCCTACTCCCATGCAACACTACCTTGACTCTGTAAGTTACAAATAACTAAATTAAATTGAAAGAAGGACATGAAATTGGGAAGGACATGTAATGGATTATCTCTAGGGGGAATTGAAGGGGAGAATTAGTGGTGGATGTGACCAAGATACATTACATACATGTATGGAATTTTCAACCAATAGAAAAATGAAAAATAAAGGCAATTTTAACATGTTCAAAGTATCTGTATAAAACCTAGTGATGTCTCTACTATGGGAATGAAACTAAACTGCCAAGGTTTTACAACTATTTAAACTGATTGCATGTTTTTTTGTTTGTTTTTTTTTTTATGTCAGGAAATCTGGTGATTCAGATAGCTTACAGCACTCATTTATATATACAAAAGTTTTTCCTTGTTTTAAAAACAGATTTTGTTGCAAAATAAACTGAATTTGTTGCAAATTGAAAGGAAAACTGCCGTGGAATAAACTTTTTGTACACTGTAAAGATTTGTCTCTTGAATTGGCTTAATAAAGCACTGATTGGCCAATCGTTGATTGGCCAGTAGCCAGGCAGGAAGTATAGGCAGGGTGACCAAACTAATGATGATGGGAAGGAGAAGGGCAGGGTCTGAAGTCACCAGCAAGATGCAAAGGGAGGAGGAGATGAATATGCAATGCTAATTAACATACCAAGCCAAATGGTGAAATATAGATAAGAATTATGGGTTAATTCAAATGCAAGAGTTAGAGTGTAACAAGCCTGAGCTATCAACCAAGCACTTATAAGTAATATTAAGTCTCTGAGTGGTTATTTGGGAATTGTCAGGCAGAAGAGAACCACTCATTTACAGAAAAGTCAACAGTCTTTATTAATAGAAGCAACATCAGGAACTACATTAAGAAATTCATGTATTAGTTCAACACCTTTTAGTGGCCGGCACGTCTAAAGTGTTGAGTTAAGTTCTCAGATTTTACTGAGGCAGTTATAACTACCTTTAGTTTTATTCCATTTTGGAAATGACTATGGTTTTAAATGTATTTTATCTTCCCTAATATTGTGTTTATGTTTTCAACAACAAGCCATTACATTCTCTCTCTCTCTCTCTCTCTCTCTCTCTCTCTCTCTCTCTCTCGTATATTTGTTCATGGGTGTGTACAGGTGCCTCACATGTGTTAGTGTATTTGGAGGTCAGGGGTCAACTTTAGGTGTCTGCTACAGTCTCTGTGTGGAATCTGGACCTCATTGATTCAGGTAGACTAGCTGGCTATTGGGCCCCAGGGATCCACCTATCTCCACCTCCTTGGTGTAGAACTACAGACATGTTCCTTAATGCCTTTTACTTGGTTGTTGGGATCCAATCTCACATCCTTATGCTTATACAATGGGCACTTTAGGTCTGTGTCATCTTTGCAGCTCTTCCCCATAATAGTTCTTGTACCACTAAGTTAGTAATAATCAGTATAAATTGGAAAGCCCTAGAGATTTGAATGAAGTCTTGCTGGAGTGTGTCTCTGTTCATGTGAGCCAAATTGCATGTTGATCTTTAAATTCTTCATTTCTATGTAAAAGGAGACTGAAAGGAGAAGAACAGAAATGTTGAATAAAGTTGATGGGCGAGACTCATTGCATAATATGTAGCAACAAAACATACCAAAAGAAGGAAGTAAATTAGTCTACAGCAAGCAATGGGTTGTTAAATAATGGTAACATTTTTAGAGATTATAATACAGCAAAATGGAAGCTGCCTACCATACAAAATAATTGTAAGACTGATGTTTGAGGTTTAGAAACTCTACCACTTTGGTATTTTTTTAAAGCACAATTCCTTGCCAAAAAAAACCACAAAAACAAACAAACAAAAAAATCCCACAGTTTTAAATTTGGTAATTTTGCCTGAATATTTATCTAAAACAGAAGCTCAATAAAAACTGTCTGAATAATCAGCTGACTGCTCTAAAATTTTTCTTATTTCTAAAGGAGTTTATTATTGAAATTGAACCAAATTGTAAGGTTCCAAAATGAAATTATGGTTTTAGTTCAATCTAATTAGACAGGAAGTTATTCTAGGGCAAGTGTCATCAATTTCCACTAAATAAATCACTAAAACAGGCACAGTTTCTTCTGAAGACACTTGCTAGCTCCCAGGGAATCTTCACAATATTCTCCAAATAAGAAGAAGGGATTTTCAGTGTATTCTGAGCTTTTTTCTTTTTAATTTTTTAGAAAACCTCTTTCTGGTCTATAGATTCTAAATCTAGGCAAGAAATCTCAGTGGGTAAAGTGCTTTCCAGACATGATGAAGGAGCTAGGACCCATGTAAATATCTGGTAGGTTTGGAGCTTGACCTGGGATCTGAGCAATTAGGGGAACAAAGGCAAGGACTTACCACAGAAAACACACAGTGAGATGTTCTGAATTAGGTATCTTCATTATTATTGTTTGCCTTTTTTTGCAAACCTTGTTTAGCAAAACAATGGTTAAATTTTCTCATAGACTAGAATTTGGTATCATTGTTGATTATTTAACTTTTTTTGGCCCCTATGATGACAAGTCACCTTGGCTCCTTTTCTTTTCAAGACCAATAGTAAGAGGAAGAAGAATATGGGCAAGCATGTCCATACAGAAACGAAAAAGCTGTGGACTTTATAAACTCTGGCTTCAATTCTGTGATGATGACTACAGGTAGCCCAAGTTGATGATGCGGAAAATGGTTTGAGACAAAAGAGAAACTTAAAACTATTCTATGGCATAGAATAATATGGAAAATTTTCCAATCTTCTTTCCAGAAAAAAAAAAACTCAATAAAATATTAATATATTGAATCTAGTATACCAAAAGAAAAATATATGGAATATACAGCAGCATGAGACTTCTTTCAGGAATATGAAAGACATCTCAAAGTTAAGATTCTATCAACATGATTTATTAGATCAATATGTTAGAGGAGAAAAATGTGCAGATAATATCAATGGTAGCTAAATTATATACAGAAATCCAGCATTCCCTGCAGAAAATCTAATGTATAAATCAAGTACTTAGATATAATCAAGACCAATAAAAACATAGATATTATGACATCAGTGATGACATTTTATATTAAATTGAGAAATAAGTCAGCCTGATCCCTTACTCACATTATTTTCAAACAACAATTTCAGTATGCTTAGGAAAAAAATTAAAAATCCACTTAAAGGTGGAAAAAAGCAGAAACAATAATCCTTAAGGGCTGGTGATAACTTTTGTTCCATAACCAAGAATTTGGTCAATATTCAACAGGAGATAGAAATTCAAAAGATTTTATTTGTAATTATAACAGACTTCGTATAACTTTAGGTAGATTTAGGAACAACTGTGCTAGATCTGTCAGATAAATAGAAAACATTGCTTAAATGAATTATACTTGGAAAAAAGGGGAAACCATTTCTAATGAGAAAGTAGTACTTTAATATAAGTTAATTACAAATTAACATATAGTTAATAAAACTTTAACAAATACTGGACATTTTATAATGATCTCAAGAATGGTAAGCTCAGGTTAAAAAGAAATGTTTAAATTCTGTATAAACTTTATAAAGTATCAAAATATCCTAATAAGTCAAATAAGTAAGTTCACTGACTTTTATTACTTAATTTAATTGACTCACATATAGGCAAAAAGTCAAATGTAGGATGTGAGAAAGATCATAAATTTATATGAGTGCATGAGCCTTTAATGAACAACGAGGTTATATTTTATTTCATTGGAAAATGTTTGACATTTTGTGCTATGACACTTTATCATCCTGCTAATAGAAAATAAATCTGGTTGAAAAATAAATTTCTTTCCTTTTACAAAATGATACTTCGAGAGATTTTTAAATACAACTATAATATTTTATATACAACTATAATATTTTATGGCTTAGAATTTGGCAAAACCCTAGAAGTAATACAGGAAAAATAAATAATTTTGACTAAACAAGACTTGAGACCTTGTGTTATTTATTCAAATGATAGACTGAATAAATATTCTACAGATATATAAAAGAGAAGGACTCTACTTTTTTTTTTATAATAAACAGTTTTTAAAGAAAAATGTTTATTTCAGCGCATGATTCAGGTGGTACAAGGTTAAGGGCTAGGTCTCACCTGATGACCTAAAGCTAGCAGAGTTTCAAGACGGTCAATAGTATCACATGGCAAGAAAGTGGAGGAGATGGGAATGGAGGGGAGGGGATGGGGGAAAGGTGGGGGTTGGGGTGTGAGGGGGGAAGACAGGGGAACCCATGGCTGATGTGTAAAATTAAAACACAAATATAATAATAAAAAAAAGAAAAAAAAAGAAAGTGTGTGTGTGTGTGTGTGTGTGTGTGTGTGTGTGTGTGTGTGTGGAGAGAGAGAGAGAGAGAGAGAGAGAGAGAGAGAGAGAGAGAGAGAGAAAACAACCACTAGGATTCTTGCCTGGAGATTCTATCCCAGTGAACATGTCTAATCTTAATCAATTCCCAAAGACCCTATCCTATAACACCAATTAATTTTTCACTCTTCTACTAACTCATGGTAGGGTTAAATTTCAAACCATGAAGCCTCGAGTACACTGAAAACATAACCAAACCACAAAACCCTCCATATCCATATTATTTACAAAAATCCCCTGTGGTGGTATTGTGTTCCCCAAAATATTGCTCACCCTAATAAACTTATATGGAGTCAGATACAGAACAGCCATAATATTAAACATGAGGATAGGCAGTGGTAGCACACGCCTTTAATCCTAGCATTCCAGAGGCAGAAATCCTTCTGTTCAAGGATACAGCCAGGCATGGTGACTTACGCCTTTAATCCCAGGGAATGATGGTAGAAAGCAGAAAGGTATATAAGGAGTGAGGGCCAGAAACTAGAAGCATTTGGCTGGTTAAACTTTCAGGCTTTTGAGCAACAATTCAGCTGAGATTCATTCTGGATGAGGACTGAGAGGCTTCCAGTCTGAGAAACAGGATCAGCTGAGGAACTGGCAAGGTGAGGAAGCTGTGGCTTGTTCTGCTTCTCTGATCTTCCAGCATTCACCCCAATAACTGGCCTCAGGTTTGATTTTATTAACAAGACTCTTTAAGATTCCTGCTATAATCCTCCACTAATCTATTAGAATATTATTTCCCATTGGAAAATAAGTCAAGCATTTGAATAAACAACTTAAAGAAAAGAAGTCCACATGATCCATGAGTATAAAACATACGTCAAACCCTTATAGCAATCAGAGTTGAAAGTCAAATCACCATCATACTGCCATTCTAATCCATCACAATGGCAAGAGTTTAAGAGCATGCCATGCTGTTGCCATGGATGTGGGAAAGCAGCCATTCTCACTGACTACTGCTGTGCTGGAAAATGTGTTAGCCTGGCACCACCTCTGAAAGTTATAAGGGAATGCATGTATCTCTGTTTTGACTATGCCACCTTTGAAATTATATATGCACATATATATGTATATATGTATGTATGTATGTATGTATGTATGTGTATCCCAAGAAACAGAGATTTTAAACACCACAATTCTTTGTCAACTTTATGTGATTTGGGGTCACCATGGAAACATTGTCCAGTGTCCAGGTGTGTCTATGAGGATGTTTTTATATTAGAATAATTGAGGTGAGAAGACCCACTTTAAATGTGGATGGTACCCACTTCATGTGTTGGGATTCCAGGCTGAATAGAAAGGAAAAAGGGGAGTTTAAGCTCAGGTATTCACTGTTCTCTGCTTCATGACCCTGGGTGCAACTTAAGAAAGAAAGAGCTTCTTTTTACTTGCAAATTCAGGTCATACTGTCTGTCCTGGTTATTTTTGTTGTCAGCTTGACACAACCAAGACTCACCCTAGAGCAGGCCCCTTAAGTAGTGTTCCTGCATGGTCTTTGCCTTGGTTTCTGCCTGTGCTCTTGCCTTGACTTCTCTCAGCAGTAGATTGGGACCTGGAACTGTAAGATGAAGTCAAAGGTTTCCTTCCGGGTTACATTTGGTAACAGTGTTTCAGCAACAGAAAGTAAACATAAGAGTCTATCATGGCAGGGAAGGCAAGTCAGAGGGAACAGGAGGGGGCATTTTCACATATGTGGTCATAAATCCTATACCCACTTCTGGTCTCCCTGGATGCTGCACACACATGATATGCAGACATACATACAATCCAAACACCCATACGCTGTGGATAGCTGTATGCTGTGAATGTGTTGCTCTGGTTGGTTAATAAATAAAGTGCTGATTGGCCAGTAGCCAGGCAGGAAGTATAGGTAGAACAAAGAGAGAAGAGAATTCTGGGAACAGGAAGGCTGAGTGAGGAGACGCTGCCAGCTGCTGCCAGGAGAAACAAGATGTAAGTTGCCAGGAAACCATGAGCCACGTGGCAAGGTATAGATTTATAGAAATGGGTTAATTTAAGATGTAAGAGTTAGTCAAGTTAGTCAATAGGCTGAGCTAATGGCTGAGCAATTTTAACTAATATGAGCTTCTGAGTGATTATTTTATAAGTGGGCTGTGGAACTGCGGATGCCAAGTGGGACTGGAGAAAACTCCAGCTATACCTGTACATATATAACAAAAAAGATTAATTCCAGAATGCACCAGAATAAAGGTGCACTTTGTTAATAATTAATTAATAACTCATAATATTAATAAGGAAAAATTATTAAGTACAGAAAAATTCTGTATTTGGCTTCATCTGCTCATTTTAACTGCACAAAATCATCAACAATGAAACATCAAGATTCATGTTACTTCAGTTTCTTTTATTAATTTCAAGACAAAAATTATTAAAAAAACTTACATGTTGCATTTTATTATCTTACCTTTTACTCTATTTTTGCCCTGTTATTCTTCACAAATGGCTTTTGAGGTAGTTCATAAATAGGAAAGTCTAGAGACAGCTTTGTTTTTAACTACAATGAGAAAACCCCCAACCACAAACTTCTGCTCCTCAACAGCTTTCCTCTGAAAGGAGTTTGAAGACACTCTCCTTGCCAAAGAAGCCTGCACTCTTCAGGGACAGCCTTGAAGTTCAAGGGTTCCTAGAATTTTTGTATTTGAAATGCTGTTCCTTCAGGTGAGTCACTCTCTTAAAAAAAAAATGACTTCCTGTGTTAGGTCAAAGAAAATCTGATAAAATTGGACATATCACTATTTCTGTCTTCTCTTATATTCAAATCTGAACTACCTCTGTTCTACAATATATAGTTAGGAGATAGGAAGAAAGCAGGAAACATCTTTGCTAGTTCTTTTGTGTTAGATAGTTGCTACTTAGTTGTATCTGATATCATTTGATGTTTCATATATTATAAAACAATTATATGCAAACACTACAATGGTGGACTATTTTATAGGAACCATAGTTTTCCTTCTAGTAAATATCTGTTTTTTTTCCAAGTTGGGAAATCACACTTATTCAGGGAAATATTTTATGATTGAAAAACATAAGCACATACAATGGACATACATCATATTTCTCTAGCTGAGAAGAAAACCAGTGTTTTCCAGTAAGAAACTTACAATCTTTTTTTATAAATAAATGACAATATCTTTTAATATCTTGGAACGCTAAGTACTTCTTTGATCATTGTTAGGGTACTCTGCAAAGACAAGTTTTGCTGGGTTGATGGGGGTCATTTCTTCAGGGACAATTCCTACTACTTTGATATAGTAGTATATACATTTTTAAGGAAAGTCTAACATACAGATGTCTACAGTTGGATTCAGTGTTGCAAAAGAATTTCTTTGAATAATGGATTTCATAGCTCTTAATTTTTACCAGGATATGATTTAAATACAGTAAAGCATACACAATTGAACTGCTCAGCTCAGTGCATCTTGGTCCCTGTGTGATCAGCACTCTGAACAAGAGAAAGAACACTTGAATTACCTCAGGAATGCACCTCATTCCATTTTCTAGTCCATTCCACTTGAACAGAGCCACTCACTTTCTGATTTACATCCCTAAGAATAATCTCTGTCTCTTATTATACCCTGTATAAATAGAGTTAATTTAGGACATATTTGTTTTCATCTGGCTTTTTTGTCTGAAAATTTTTTATATCATCCATGTTACTTTGTTTATTTGATCCTTTTTATTGTTAAATACAATTGTGCTTCATAAATGCCCTGAATTTTCCTACACACATACACACACACACACACACACACACACACACACACACACACACACACACACACACACACACACAGAGAGAGAGAGAGAGAGAGAGAGAGAGAGAGAGAGAGAGAGAGAGAGAGACTATGTATATGGTATAAGAATTCAAATGCAAGTCTTTATGTCTACATGTGTTTTTATTTCTCTGGGGTAAGCATATGGCAGTGAAATCATTGGGTTATGGGCAGATGTGCATTTAAATTTTAAAGAAACTTGTAGAGAATCCTCCAAATAAGTTGCATTATTCTGCACCACTGCCAGCAATGTGCAGGACTCTCCAGTTGTCTCTGTCCTTGTGTACATTTGGTGCTGTCAATCTTCTTATTTTAATTTGTGCCCACAACTGGCTGTTAAGTGGTTTTGTGCTTTGCAATCATAAGATCTTCAGTAGCTCTCAGAAGAAGCAGTAAATATGACATCCCCAGGGGAAAAGATTTAATGTTTCACTAGCACATATTTCTCATAGAGACCCTTCTTAAGATTAGCAACAATTTTGTCAGTTTTTAATTATTTGAGATTTTTTTCAAGAACTTAAAATAATTTGATTTATTAATTTTATTCTAATTATCAATACATATTAGATAAAAGTGAATGGGTTATGCTATGGCATTTCCATATATGCATACATCATGTCTGATAATTTTTAATATAAAATATACACTTAAAACAACATTTGTTCAAATTTTGTTCAGAGAAAATATTTTTGTAAGTATAACATGCGAGTTTTTCTTCTTGTTTATTCAAAAAGAGCAGAGGTTGATTTGGAAATCTGAAACAATTTATGTAATCCTAGCATGAGCTTCACTTGGTATATGGATGGTATTCTGTGATATTTAAAAACTGTGGCCTTTGATCAAACAGTTCGTATCTGATAAGTTTATGCTCATGAAAGATTATTTTGTCTTAAAATGCCCTTAAGGTTTTGGTATCATTGCCTTGATATAAATTTGGTTGACTAGTGCTATTATATCTTTCTGATTTGGGAATAATTTATGGGTAATAGTGTTATTTATTCGTTAAGTTTTTTGATAGAATTTAAAGCAATATATTAAAAAGTTCTGTATCTCACTGAACCTGAGTTTTCCAAGGAAATCATCTTTTAATCTAATTCATTGAATTTATTATAAGATTTATAATATCCTGTTTGCTTTCTAATAGAAATTGACAGTAAAACCTTTGTGATGGATCATTCAGTTGCCCCTCTTTTTGAATAATGTTGGCAGGTGTTTATCAGTTCCACTAATTATTTCAAACTGTCTACATCTATTTGTTGGTATTTGTATTCATTGTTTTTTATTTCATGTTTACATTGTCCTGTATTTACTGATGTTTCCTCAGACTTCTTTTCCTAATTTAATGATATAGTAGAGAATGTAATCTAAACAATTTTGATCTTTTCTCTCTACAAGGGCTTTTTCACGGTTTATCATATACTTTGATGAGGTTTTCTGTGCCCTTGAAAATAATATTGTGCAATCACTGTCTCTAGGCACAGTGTTCTACTCATGTAAATTAGGTCATGTTGTTTGATTCCACTATTCAAGACTTCCTAATTTCCTTGACTCTTCTGTTTTATCAATTACTGAACCAAGGACTTAAAGTCATCTTCAAGAATAGATAGGAATTTCAACATATCACAGATGTATGAAAAACTAAGGGTGAAAATATGGATGGAAATATGGGAACCTAGAACGGCAACCAGGAATAATTTAAGAATAATTAAATGGGCATTCTATAACAACAACAACAACAACAACAACAACAACGAAAACCAGAGTCTGACACAAATTCTCTGGATGATTTTTTAAGAGTTGCAGGAGCCACGTTTTGTGAAGCTGAAGGCCTTCATCAGGAAACAAAGGCAGTAGGGTCAGAAAGGCCCTAGAACATGGAGCAGTGACTCTTGGGAGAGTAGTGTGCACTGTGTCTTAAATCAGCATGAGTGAGGGTCCCAAGGGTTCCCTTTGTCTCCTCATCAGCTTTTAGAAAACTGCGCCCCTGTTCTTTGTGATGCATCTTGTCAGCCTCTTGGAAGCTCCTGGCTACTTTCTCCTTGGTTGCCTGGCATCTCTCCTCGTGCCCTTGTCCACATTCACCTCGGAGACATGGTCATGGGTTTTGTCTGTGCCCCCGCTCCTTTGAAAATGTCAAGTCTTGTGCAACAGGTTCATGCACTTCTGGAAGAAGATCTGACACCACACTCTGGGGAACAGCTGAGCAGCTCATCCCCTGCAGTGACACTACAGCTCTGGAGGGCCAAGGTGGGACCTTGGCTCTTTTTGTTGGGTATTCTCTCTCAAGAACAAAAGAGATGATTCCCAGAATCCAGAGGGATTGTGGGGCAAGACTACACTTTTGACTTAATCATATTTTTAATTTACAAATTTTTGAAGTTGTTTTCTTAAGTCAAGTAGTATTTCTGCATGCATATACACTAATCTATATAATATCTATGTATATATATATATATAAAATATGGCTCAACGTCTGAAGCTATAAATTCATCTACTTAAATAAACATCTTTCAGGATAAGATAACTTAATCTGAGGCTTCTTGATAACACTATTTTTTAGTCATTTTTACCTCTAGAATTATATGTTCTCAAGAGGAAAGAAAATACACCAAATTTAAAACACTAAAGGAAGAGTGTTTTTATTGCTGTAATTAAATGTAATCAAAAAGTTGGGAATTATGCATCCCGAGGTTGAGCGCTGATTTAGTACCCATGAAACAAAGCTTAGGCTATGATTTATGAATTAAGTAATTTCCTGTGATGAAAATTCTTTCTAGACAAATTGGAGTAATGAGAACTTCAGAAAAATACTGTTCAAAGGAATCATAGAAGCTGATCTTTTTCCTGCACTGTAGCTGAATTATTCTTTATCACAAGTCACAATATACATACATACATACATATATACATACACACACACACACACACACACACACACACACACACACACACACACATACACGCACACACATTTGGACATAACCCTCCTCCCCCATAACTGATTGTTACTGGACCCGACTCAATGTATACCTGGAGTTGAGAATGTATCTATCATAAATGACTCTACTCTTACTTTGAATGAACTCTGTTTTTCATCCATTTTAGATTTACTTTCAATCAAACCATTAAAATTCAGTCATTGTTTTTGGAAAAATGGTAGGATTGTAGCCTTCTTCTTACCTTTCTTCTTACCTTCTCTCTCTCTCTCTCTCTCTCTCTCTCTCTCTCTCTCTCTCTCTCTCTCTCTCTCTCTTTCGATTTACTTTCTGTCTTTGCTCTGGCATGGAGTCTCACTGTATAGTTTAGGTTGGTCTGAAGTTGTCTCTGTAGCCCAGGCATGTCTTGACTAAAGCTCCCCTTCTTCACTTTTCCTTTTTATTATTCTCTTTCATTTTTTAAAATTATAATAAGAGCGAGAGAGCGAGCATGTGTGTATATACACATGCCTAAGTATAACCCACTCAGTCTGTATATTGTTCCTTGTATGTATGTTTTCAGGGATGACCACTTGGTATTGATTAATCATTTGGTGTGTTCTCCAGGGAAGTATTTCTTAGCTTCCTGAAGTCCTTTGTTTAGGGTTAAGGCATCATGGGTTTTCCCCTGTCCACTTTAGCCTGTATATTCTTATTTGTAGCACTAATTCTAATTGGTCTTAATAAACACCCAGATACCTGGCATCAGATATCAGGATAAATACTGAAATATCAGAGAAGCAGAGCAGCAGCCACTAGAGAGACTTCTTACCTTTAGGAATCCTCAGACTAAAAGGGCCAAGCTCCTGTCTCCACCCCACCTTATCATTTTCTCTCTCTACCCAGCCATATCACTTTCTCTTTCTTCCTCCCAAGTGCTGGGATTAAAGGTGTGTGCCACCACTGCCTGGCATCTAGTAGCTAGCTCTGCACTCTTATCTCCAGGCAAGCTTTATTTGTTAGAGCACAAACAAACTATCACACTTATTGTCCTTCAACTCATGTTTAGTATTGGTGACACTTTATGGGTGTAGCTTCTGACATTACTAAGAGACACAATCTTACAGAAAACTCCTTGATCCTCTGACTTTTACAATCTTTTGCCCTTCCCACCCCTGTCTGCAATGGTCCCTGAGCCTTAGATGCAGGGGTTGTGTTTACATATGTATCTATTGTTACTCGGCTCTACAACTTTGCCTTTGATGGGTTGTGATTTTCTGTAATTGTCTTCCTATGTTACAAAGAGACATTTCATTGATGAGTAGTGAGGATTATACTTGTCTGTGGGTATAAGGACAAATACTTAGAATGTAGATCAGGATTATGCTGGTTTAGTAAAGTGATAGTTTTAAGTTCCCCTCCAAGATCCATGACTCCAGTAGCCTTGGGTAGTTGCTGTATCTGATACTGGTAGGTTTCCGGTACCAGGCATGTTTTCCCTCTTGTTGATCAGTGATAGTGGTTACTGCCAAGATATGAGCACCACTACTGCACCCTTGGGGTTATCGTGACATGCTGGTCACTGTTGTGGTTCATAGGTGTCGTAGCTGGGTAAGACTGTTTGTTGCTTTACATCTTTGGAAGCTTGAGTGGTAACTTCTGGTACCATGAGAGCCAGACCTCAGCTTTCTGAGTGCTGAGATTACATGTATGCACCACCACATCTCACATGTTTGTTTTTTTCCCCTTGTGCTGGAGCTAAAACCCATGACTTGCATGTTTTAGTCTAGTGCTCTATCAACAGGCCAGAATCACAGGCCTCTGGTGCTTTTCTGTGTTTAGCAGGGCATAACAAAAACTAAACTTCTTTGCTTAAAGAAGCTACTGCAATTCAGTAGTTAAGTGTTATCAAAAACAGCCCAGTCTTAATTAATTAACTGTTAAATAGTAGAAATTAATTGATAATTAATATTTCGCAAAATTAATTTGAAAATAACAAAAATAGCTCATTAAGAATTTTAGTGTCAGATGATACCGTTATGTAAAGGGATAATTTTAATATATTGCTGAAAATTCTCATATTGATATGGATATGAATCGATCATATGGTCTATTTTTCCATAATATAACAAGATACCGGAGAGAATCAACTTAAAGAGGGGAGGGATTTACTTGAGGTTTTGGTCCATGACCACTTTTATAAGATAAAGTCGTCTCATGACTATGTGAAAGATGGAGCAGCCCTAGTCACTTCATGGTGGCCAGAAGCATATAGAAATACAGAAAGGGGCCTGGGTCCTGATATTACCTTCACAGGATATAGTGGTTCAAATGAGAAATGTCTGCTCCCCTCCAGTCTCCAGAGCTCTGACAGTTGGTTCCCAGTTGGTGAATCTGTTTGAAGAAGTTTAGGAAGTACTGCCTTGCTGAAGAAAGTATGCCACTGGAAGAGGGCTTTGAGAGTATATAAAGCCTTGATATTTCCAATTTCCTCTCTTTGCTTTGTGTTTGTAGTTCTGGATTTGAGCTCCCAGCTTCCTCACATTATTTCCATGTCTGCTGATTCCTGCCATAGCTCCCCCCTCCCCCTCACCATCATAGGCTCTCTCTGGAACCATAAGCCAGAACAAGCTCTCTTCCTTAAGTTGCCTTTAGTTGTGATGCTTTTACTACAGCAACAGAAACATACCTAATACATAGGCATATCCCAATAGCAGTCTGGGGCAGAAATGAACTTTTCAATGCTTAGGCCCTTGGAAGACATTCAGGATCCAAATTATGGGCTAGTGAGATGGCTCGGCAGGTGAAGGTGCTTGCTGTACAAGCTTGGAAGCCTGAGTTACATCAGTCATCAGAACCCACAGAAAGGTGGAAGGAGAGAATTGACTCCACAATGTCATCCTTTGACCTTCACACACTAGTTGGGGCTTGTTTCTGAAAGATGCTGATGTTCTCTCTCTCAACAGCCCCCAGCCCCATTGCCTGCAGCTCTTCATCTAGTAGGCTTTGTGAGATTTCCCATATCCTTGCTGACATGTGAACTGGTGTTGTCACTGTGTACGTCTTGTTTAGGTGGCCACATTATTGTGATTTTATGGATGTATCGTCCCTGTATATAAAACACTCCTTCATGGCAGATGTTTTGGTCCTCTGACTTTTACAGTCTTTCAGTCCCAATTCTGTGATGTGATTGGAGCCTTAGGTACTGGAGTTGTGTTGTGGATGTATCAATTAGTGTTGAGTGCTCCACAGTCAACTGCTCTCTACATTTTTACCAGTTTTTGTTTCTGTGACAGTCTCTGTCAGCTTCAAAGAGAAGCTCTTTTGATGAAGGATGGGAGTTACACTTACCTGTGGGTATAAGTATTTAGTATGCAGACAGAGACCACATTGGCTTAGATATCTTAATGGTGTTTCCATTTATGTGATAAAGATCAATGACCAAAAACAACTTGGAAAGAAATGGGTTTATTTGGCTTACATATCCCAAGTCACAGTTCATTGAGAGACACCAAGGTGGAAACTCAAGGCAGAAACTTAGAAGCAGGAACTGAAGCAGAAGCTATGTTTACTGACTTGCTATGTATGGCTTGCTAGACCTGCTCTCTTATGTGGAGTCACCCACAATTATCTGGGCCCTCCCACATCAGTCATTAACCAAGATAATGCTACACAGAACTGCCTTCAGGACAATTTGATATAGGCAACTCCTCAAAGAAGATTTCTTCTTTCCAAATATGTCTAGGTTTGTTTCAAGTTTACAAGAACTAACCAACACAGCTCTGTGTTAGGTTTCAAATCTACAACAAATGGCTGAGGTGTGTATTTAACATATCAACGTGAACCTGGTTGCCAGGTTCTCCCAGTACCCCTCAGTCCCTACCCATTACATGGTGTAGCTGGCATATCCTGCGACCTACCCTGAACTTTCCAGCTCAGAGGAATATATAATCCAGATGTTTTGGTTGCCCAACCCTTTTATACCTTTGGCTTCCTTGCTGCTGTACCTAGATCTGCTCTTTTCCCTTCTCCCTTTCTCTTCACCTCTTCCTATATGGCTCAGCTCAGTCTGGTCATGTCCATTCTGGTCTCTCCCAGATGTCCCTGCCTCTAGTTATGCTCTCCCACATATCTATAATAAACTTTCTCCTCCACTATACCTAGGAGCAGTCATGTCTTCTCCTTTCCTTTTTATTTCTCTTTTCATTCACTTTGATCATAATTCTCACTGTAAATCTGGCTAAAAGTAGCAAGCAAGATGCATGCCATTGCTTCAATGCCTTGCAATTTCCTCTGTCAGAAAGAAGTAATACTTTCAAACTCAGAGTCTAGTAAAGTCTCAGGGCACTGACAAAACATTGCCAAGCTAATATCAAGAGTGATCTCCAGTTGAGTTCCCAAGAGACCCTAGTACTATCTGACACCTCATAAACCTAGCCTTTGCTCTCTACATTTCTCTCAGCACATCTTTCTAGTCTTCCCCCAAGTAATGCCCATTGCTTGTAGTAGTCCAAGATTTCTCTAGCTATCTTCTGCAAACTTTCCAAAACTCATTCTGCACACCAATTTTATAAGCTGCCTAGCCACATTGTGAGGCACAGTCATGGCAATAACTCCATTTCTCATAATCAATCACTTATCGGAGTCAGATTTTTATTACTAGTATAAAATTTCCGAAAAAGATCAACTTACATGGAGTGAGAGTTTATCTCCACTCATGCGTTCAGAGGTTTCAAGCCAGTCACTTAATTCCCCCACTTTGCATCTGTGTTGGCAAAGTAGATCCTGGTGTGAGTGTGTACAGGGGAACCCTGCTTCTCTTAAGGCAGCCAGGAAACAATACTGTTGTAGAATATTATTTTATCCGTGTAAAGGTGTGTTACATTTGTTTCTGCTGCTTTTGTTAATGATGCAAAGACATGTTACATTTGTTTGATTAAATAAAATTAACCCAGGATCAGAAGGCTGAGTCAGCATAGTTATGGTCAAACTAAGTGAAGTGAGAGTTCTTTAGTGGGTGCAGAGCAGAAGGACACCCCCTTTTTCTGGAAACAAGAGCAAGGACAGGAGGTTAGCTACTTGCTATTCAGTTTTTTGAGATAGCAGGATTTCACTTCAACCTTTGAATCCTGAGTCCTATAGAAGGATAGAAAAGTTTTCTTTAGCAGCTGTGATAGAACTGGTGCCTGAGGGAACAGAATTCCCGCCTCCCAGTGGCCTGTGTAGGGAACCGCTGCTGGTCACTTCAGAGTTGCATTTCTGGGTTGGGACAGCAGTCACTTAAGGTGCAGCCACTGTGTTGAATGCAGAATAACACAATACCTCAAGACATCTTCAGGGACCTAACTTCTTACCAATGAGTTACAGCTCCAGAAAATTCCACTACCTCTCAATGCAACAATAGGCTAAAGAGGCCCAAACCTCTGGACAACATTCAAGACATAAATTATAATATGCTCTTCTTTTTTTTAAAAAAAAATGTAATGTAATTTTCCATACTTACTCTTATTGTTCTCTATGTAAAACTCAGAGGAAGTAAACATCTTCGGGCAAGGAAATGTTGAGAGAGCAGACCGTAATATGGGGACCACTTTCTCTAACGATTGTACTAAAACACCCATCTTCCAGGCTTAGCACATTCCCTGGCTAATCAACTTCAACATATGTAATAAAAAAAAAAAAAAAAAAGAAAGAAAGAAAGAATGTGTTTCTCAATTCCCAGTACTTGATAAAGATTGCAAGATACTTATTCTGGGATAAAAGAGATCCTCCACTGACAGCTATAATTGTCATAGCTTGAAAGATCTTTTCTTCAGCTGAAAGACAAGGGTTCCAATTATAGAGAAAAACTTTTTAAAAAAAAGTGGCTCCTTCCTATGGGGACAATAAGATGTGACAAGTAGTGCTTGCCCTTAGGCACTTCCTGATCCTACTACTATCCTCTTCAGAAATGGCTCCGACAGCCTGCTACACAGACAGACCGCTGCAGCTGACAGCTACCACCCAGGTTTGCCCTAAATGTCCATGGCAGCAAAAGCTTCTGAGAGCTGTTTAAAACCAAAAGAGAAAACTTGCCTCAAAGTGTTTATGTTGGTCTTGTTGTAAGGCAGCTTTCATTAAGTAATGTTAGAGCCTTCTGTGAACTCTGGGAGAGATTAATCCGATGTCTTGAGTTGTTCCCGTGATAAAAATGCTGAGAGACATTCTCCTTGCCCTAATGAAGCAAGAGAAAGAGCATCAAAAGCAGTGTTCAGAGGGCTGGGTTTGTGGGTATTTCTTTTAGACCAGAGGGCACAGAATTTATGAAGGTTGGTGTAACCTTTTAATCTGTTAAGAGTGTCAGTGTGGGTGGATTTCTGAAAGGCTGTCTTTGACAGAGTGTCTTTTTTAACTGATGAGATGATGCAACTGTGCTCAGCTCCCCTTAAAAATGTCCGGTGACTTTCCTATAATACCAAAAAAAAAATGAAATAGAAAAAAGAACAACTTTCAGAGGATTATATATTCATATTCTGTCTTTCAGACTATTTCTCTGCAAATGTACATTCAGTTACTGACCAGGCCCTCTTTCCTCTGCCTAAGTAAATGGGGTTATGTGAGATTGCATAGTGTTCAGAAAGTTTGCTGGTGTGAGTGTGTGTGTGTGTGTGTGTGTGTGTGTGTGTGTGTGTGTAAGTCCACACACGCATGTATGCCACCAAGTTAATAATGTTCAGTTCTGTTTTTTTGTTTGTTTGTTTGTTTTTTGTTTTGTTTTGTTTTGTTTTTTAGTTTCTCTGTAGTTTTGGTACCTGCCTTGGATCTTGCTCTATAGACCAGACTGGTCTCGAACTCACAGAGATCCACCTGGCTGTGCCTCCTGAGTGCTGGGATTAAAGGCGTGCGCCACCACCGCCTGGCTAGTGTTCAGTTCTTTATCAAAGTGGAACGAAATGCAGTTGAGGGTTGTTCCCAGAGTCCAGTAGGTGAAAAGGCATTAGCAATGACAGAAAAGGCCTGAGACTCCACAGGATGAAGCAGAGTGGGAGGAAAATGGTGTCACTCTTTCCAAGGCAATCATTGTCTGAGGCCCGCTGTGTGATAAAAAATAATGGTCCCTCTGAAGGACTAGGATCAGACAGATCCCAAATAGGCAGACAGTCAGGGGAAAGTGGCTCTCGGTAGATGAATACACATTTCACTTAAATATTTAAGATGGCTGACTCCCTAGTTATCCTCTCTGTAAAACAGACTTGGTGGTCTAATTCTCTCTCCTGGCCCCTGCTGGTGGAACTATTTGGGGCGACTTTCAAGTCTCACACCAGAAGGCTCATGTGGTGGAAACAGGAGCTGCCCTATCTTTTTCTGCATTATCCAATCCCCCATCACAGCCCACACCAGCAAATCACAAGGGAGAAAGGGAACTCCTCCCATTCCCACACACATAGCTCCCCCAACATACTCTCAGATCAGACTCACACACCAAGCCTGGGTCCCCTTCCACACTGCTGGGTCTGTCCCTGTGTGCTTTGCTGTACCAGTGGGCTTTTGACAAAGATCGGGCTGAGTGCAGAGACCTAGCTTTTGCCTTCTTTTTATTATTTAAATCAGTGTTGGGGAGGGCAGCATTCCTGCAATGCTAGACATCATCCTGCTGATGATATCTCCAGGATCCTTCAGTGTGGTGTTGTGGATTACTTACAGAATAATGGGTGAGGCTTTATTTACGGCAGCATGGGTGACCACAATCAGCTGAATCACAAGAGGTTCCACCCCCAACTCACCACCATAGGTGATGTGCTCATTAAAGTTGCAGAATCTTCCTTGTTGTGGAAGGCTGTCATCTTGAAACTTAGAAAGACTTCTTAAGAGTGGGCCTTTTCATGAAAGAAAGGAAATGGAAAGTTTGTTATCCCCTCACCCAAGAATTCCATCTGCTCATTATTTCTATGTACCTGACTCCCAACACTCAGCTTGTATGTAATGACCCTCAATGCCCAGCTTTCATGTAATAACCCCCAACTCCCTGCTTGTATGTAATGACCCCCAATGCTCAGCTTGTATGAAATGATCCCCAACTCCCAGCTTTCATGTAATGACCCCCAACTCCCAGCTTGGATGTAATGATCCCCAACTCCCAGCTTGCCTATAATTCTGCCCAGCTGCACATGATTTGGGGGTGGTGGTGCTGGAGTTTATAGGAGGTAGAGGGTTCACCGGAGGGGATTCTGTCTAAGCAGCTTTCATGAGCACATCACCTACATGGGGTGGTGAGTTGGGGGGTGGGACCTTTGTGATCCAGCTGATTGTGTTCACCCACGCTGTCGTAAATAAAGCCTCACCCATTATTCTGTAAGTAATCCTGGAAAACTCATTGGCTCACCAAAACATTCATTCTTTTTCTATTTCAAATCCCATGAGCAAGGCAGCCGAAAGAAGGGAGACTTGATTTGGGCTCAGGATTCCAGAAGTCTATAGTCGTGGATGGAAGAGGAGAGAGCAGGCATGGATGACTGAAGCGGCAGCTGCGGGCTCAAATCTTCAACCACAAGCATGAAGCAGACAGAGCACTGAGAATGGCAGGGGATTGAAACCACAAAGCCTGAACTCAGCAACACACTTCATCCAGGAAGGCCACGCCTCCTAATCTTCCACAGACAGTTCCATCAAACATCTGAGCTTTATCATTCAAACCACCACAGATAAAATTGTTCCTTTGATGTGTTCTTGTTGGCCAATCTGGAGTGAATAAATATTTGCTCATGGAGGAAAAGCTGGGGATAGTGGCCTGAGAGTGGGGACAGGAGACTGACTGAACCAATCAAGATCAACACATGAAAGAAATCAGGGTCCAAAGCCCTGTAAAGATCCTGACCTTGGAGGCTCAAGCTCCCTGAGTTCCTAGCCCTCTCCTAGGAGTGTCTGCTCCTTCTTTTGTCTCTATTATTTCTAACCTTCGGTCCCTTTGTCCTGGGACCCAGGAGCCTGGAATGGAGCACCACCTGAACTCAGATCCACAGCTAGGATATTAGCCTTCCAGGCCCCCCTTATTCCATCTCTTTTTCTGGACACCAACTAAAAGCCTAAGCAAGCTCTGATTGACCCTCCAGGATTTCTCTTGGCTGCTCTGCCCTCGGTGACTAGTTGAAAAGGCACAACTTTCCCTGTCTTCCTCTTCCACTGAGATTTTTCAGCTTGTTTGTCCTGACTTTTTTTTGTTGTTGTTGTTCAAATTCTAATAAAGTTGTCCACAAGCTTTCTTCTGGATCTGTTTTTAAATGCTTTTATTAATGAGACTAAGAACTGCTAAAGGGAACCTTCATGCCCCTAGTAACAATACAGCGAGCACTAACAAAATAATGGAAGGTAAGTTAAATGGAAGTGAATTCAGCCCGAGGTTGCTTCTCTGCTTTGAATTCCTGTGTAACAAACTGCAACTGCACTTCATAACTCACTAACTGAATGCCTATTTAGGAATACATTTCTAGAGCAAAGAGTGTCGAATCTCAGGTAGCCGTGGGATGCCATCTGATCAGACCACATTCCAGTGAGGTGAATGCAGAATTCCAGTCCCACAGACTGTGTGCCTCACATCAGCTTTCTGTCCACAAACCCGGCCTGTTTCACAGTACACCTTTTCTGACTTCAGGGTCACCTGTTTTGTGAACTGCTCTTTGCTCAGGCTGCTAGGTTTAAAATTTCTAAAGATCTTTTTTTTCCTTTAACAAGTGTCAGGTAAGAGAAGAAAAAGCGAAACTAAGAATGATATTTTAGATGGAAACTCTAGAGTCGACCAATAGTTAGTGTTACAGAAGAGTCAAATATGACTCACAGATCTTTTAAAAATAGATAATTACAACAAAACTATAAATTGAACTAAAGTACAGTTTTGTAAGTTTCCATCTGAGGGGTAAATTTATTCACTTGGAACAACTTGAATTTGAGGCCCCTTTAGGACTTCAGGGATAAAGAAAAGGTAGCTACCATTTATTGTGTAACAGTATCCTCAGAGTTGAAACATTCCACAGTGGAGTGAAGACTCAGGAAGTAAACAACACAACAGCTTCAGGAAGTTCCTGAAACTAACCAAATGCACAAGAGCCCTCCCTCCTCCAGGTTGTAAAAGCAGTAAAGATTGCTGAGGAGAACAAGACCAGCTTACCTTCTTGGAAGGGACTCTCCAACATGCAGAGTTACTTGCCAAGTTGTGCAGACAGCTCCAGCTTCAGCTGCTTCTTAGTAGCTCCTGCAGCAACTCCTCACTCACAGCCCTGTAAGTAGCTTAAATAAAACTTATTAATTCACCAAGTTGGATTTGTATGGTATTCTTACTTTAGTTTCTCATCACTTCACATCTGGGGTGAGTAGACATGTGTTCATGTCTTTCCAGAAATATTGTCATACATCTCCATTCCATGGAGCTATGGAAGAGTGACTTTTATCATTTCTGTAACAAAAAACATGTTCTATAAATATCTTAAAATAGAAAGTATTTATTTCTTTCATAGATTCTGAGTTTTTAGTCCTTCATTGTGGGTATAACATGTAGAGTAGCTAACATGACACACAGGAAGCAGAAGGGAGATGTGACAGGAAGGGGCCAGGGAAAGATACAACCACCAGGGACACATTCCCAATGACTTACTTATTCCAACCAGGCCCTCACCTTCCACATTTCCTCCAACCCCCAAAAGCCTGTTCAGATTTTGAATCCATCAGTAGACTAATTCATTTATAAGGTCAGAACCCTTAACACTCCACAAATACACCAGCCATGCTCTTCTATGCCTTAGATAGTTTTCATTCCGATGAAGAGTAAACATTACAGGAAGCAACATTATTTTGAGAGTAGAGTGGATGCAAGGAGCCATTAGATGGGGGAAATTAAAGATGACATTATGGTTTGGGTCACATAGGTGGCACTACTGACAGTACTGTGGCAGCAGCAAGAAAATAAGGAACCAAGAAAGAAGAAAATGCTGAAGAAAGAAAGCAGCTAATTGATGAAGTTCGTAGATGAGGAAAGAGGGAACACTCAAGTAAAGAGGAGAGGGGAGGTTGCTTAACATTGTAAACTAAACTGCATTTCAATAATTTGTTATGGAAAGACATTTTTACTAATTAATCTCTTTATGGTGTGTGTGTGTGTGTGTTTGTGTGTGTGTGTGTGTAAGATTCCTTTTGTCGGTCAGTAGAGAATACATGCCAGGCTCCCTAATTAATTAAACAGGGGATTTAGCTCTTGGTGACAGTCTACAGGCAGGCATATGAGTGAGCTAGGCCTACCTTCTCCTTGCCAGGAAAGTGGGGAGAAAATGAGACACGATCTGAGTTTGTGTCACCATTGCTGTGATGAAACACCATCACCAAATCACCTGGAGGAGGAAAGTGTTTATTTGACTTCCATATCCCAAGACACAGTCCACTGGGGGAAGCCAAGGCAGGAATTCGAACCAGGTGGGAATCTGCAAGCAGGATTGGAGGCAGAGGCGATAGAGGATTACTGCATACTGACTTGCTCAGCCTGTTTTTTTTTTTTATAAGCACCGAGGACCACCAGCCCAGGCCATAGCACCACTTACAATAGGTTGGACCTTCCCCTTTCAATCACTAATTAAGAAAGTTCTCTACAGGTCTGCCTACAGGAAGCATTTTCTCAGTTGATGCTCCCTCCTCTCAGATGACTCTAGTTTATGTCAAGTTGGCATAAAATAGGCAGCACAGCTACTATTCAGAACAGAGCAGGGCAAGGAACAAAGGAAGTGACCCATAGACTGGGGTACTGGGTAAACGTCTATAGAAGGCTCAGGTGACAATGGGAACATCTGGAATAAATGTAAGGTGCAGGCCTGCAAAGTAGTCTCCAATGAGCTCACACAGAGCCAGGCCCCTTCTGCTGAGCAAGAGATTCCATGCCCCATGTCATGTCTCCAAGTGAAGCAAAAATATTAACTCTAACCTCTAAGGTCTAAACACACAGATATATATAAAATTAAAAATAAAAAAAAGATAAATCTCTTGGCTACATAGCAAATAATACATTTAAGAGAAATATCCAACTGCTTGTATGGTTGGATTTTCATGGATTGCCAATGTAATTCATTAAATAGAAAAGGATGATTAGGAAGCATTTATTTGCCTTTTAATTTAATGTAAACACACAGAGAAAATGCATAGTAGTTTGATAATTGCTCAAATTTATTTTCCAAGTCAAATATTTAATTTAAGTCATGACCAGTTCTGTTCTGTGTTTCACTGAGATAGAATACCTATTTTTAGAGACACAGATTAAGATTTCCTCCTGATCTTCTTGGGTCTCATTTTCATTGCTCTCATTAACAAATAGTAGAAGTGACAATGCCATTTATTTGGATACATGAAGCTGATTTAAGAGATTAAGCCAATGCTTATTCACTGAGCAGCCTAGACTAATTGATCTTTTGGTAAAAGAGCTAATGAACAAATTGCTTTCATTGGTGAGACAGTCTTAGGAAGACCGATTAAAGATAAATGTGTCACAAAGTTTATAGTGTGGTTTCTTGTCACACCATATATTTTTGAAGAGGAAGAATGTCTGACAAAAAAATTCTAACTTTATGTATCTTTCTAGATTATTTCTCTAACGTAGATGTGAATGTAAATTGTCTCATTTGAATTATTAATTGCATTGTCTCTTTTAAATTCAGCTTTTTTCCTAGAAATACTTTATACCTATCAAAATAATTGCCATTTTAAATGTCTTTGCAAATGTGAAAACTAAGGGTTTTCATTTGTTTTATTTTGTTTTCAGTCAACACCTTATTGTGAGTCACCTGGGAGGTTGGCAATTTTGTGTCATAGGAAATGATACCTTCTAGGCACGTACATTTGGCTTGGTCCTAATTGTCCTCTGGGAGACATCACAGAGTATTGGGACTATAAGCTGCCCTGATGTGGGCTTAGTTGGCTCAGAAGCTGAAAACATAAGTGTAAACACCAAGTCTGATAAAAGCAGAGAGAAGAATGAACTAAACTCGTAGGAAAGAGGCAAGCCCTAGAGCGGCTCAAAGTCTGATTGAAAAGCTGAGATAATGAAAATGACAGTGCTTATATTGGTCTCACCAGGGCATGATCATGTGGTGGGAAATCCTGCCTCTGAGCTCTAAGGAGAAGAACTGGGGGCTATTAGACAACCTAATTGAATTTCCCTAGACAATAGCATTAGAAAAGCTGCATAGCTCGTCCACATATAGCCATTTTAAAATACTAGTCCTTTGTGATTATGAAGGGCACAATGTTAATTGTTCCTTCTCTTATGATTTCATTTATTAGCTCTTACTAAAAACAAGAACATAACGTTCAATCAGATTTGTATGAAGGACTTCCTACCAGACAACGAAGCTGCTGCCTAACTTTTATAGGCATTTTTGAACTCTAAGTGAAGAATACACCATCTCCTAGGCCCTTTGGAGTGAGAGCTGTGTTTTATGTCAATGGATTTATTTTATGAAAACATCTTCAAAGCTAAATGTTACTTATTTTGCCAGGAATTTCTACCCCTTCACTTCCAGGACTGTGGTGGGTTTCAGAACATAACACCCCAAATATCTTAAGCTAAAGGACTTTGAGACAACTTCAAAAGTAGGAAGGTCTCCCCTTCCTGTTGAAGCTGATCACAAAGTCTTCCTGAGAGAGTTTCTGTCATCTCTCCCAGGAGAAAAAACATCCTTCCCCCTGAATTGAACAGACATGAACAATTAGGCCTTGTGAAGTTTTGCCCGGTTTATGACCATTTGACCATCCTCTTCCATCCCATCTGATACCTCAAGAATCATGAACTCTTTATCAAACCCGGTATACAAATACTCAGGTTTATTCATCTCTTGGGTTTTTTCATTTCCTTATGCAAGCTCCCGTGTCACATAAAACACATATTAATATTTTTGTGTGGGCTTTCCCTTGCACAGCACTGGAGCTGTAGCTGAGAGCTTCTGTCTTGATCTACAGGTAGGAGGTAGAAAGAAACAAACACTGGGGATAGAAAGGGCTTTCCAAATCTCAATGCCCACCCCCAGTGACATACCTTTTTTAATAAGGCTACATCTAATCCTTCTCAAACAGTTTCACCAACCACGGATCAAGTATTCAAGTATATGGGGCAATAGTGGCTATTCTCACTCAAATATCCACACTCCACTCCTTGGACCCCATAGGCTTGTGTACATATCATAAGGCAAATTTTAGAGCCAGACAAATCAATTAAAGCATCCCTTGTTCCACAGAGAACTGCTGAGGAGCTCTGGCTTATCACTTCCTTTTTATGGAGACCCCACAGATAAAGTGATTTGGGGGAGCATTACAGCCCCTGTATGTTTCCTTGTTTCCTGGAACCATATCTAAAATTTTGATCAACCTTTGTGTCTGACACTTTCTAGCCTGTCTATACCCTTAAGAGTATGGCCGCCTCCTAACATTTTCCTGCCTGTCCACCCAATGTAGCCCTCTTAAGCTCTCCGAGTCACATGCTAATTTCAGATCGGCTTTACTCTGTGTGTGTGTGTGTGTGTGTGTGTGTGTGTGTGTGTGTGTGTGTGTGTGTTGGTTTCTTATCTCAGAGAACACATTGCATCAGGCACCGTGACGAATTTAAAAGTGAGAAAACCCACGTTTCATCCTCAGGCTTTGGTTAGCAGGGAGAACACAGACACTAAATAAAGAGGAAAGACACCGAAGACACGAACGTGTCACATGGAGGAAGTGGCTGACAAAGGAGAGTGGTGACCGTGGAGCCTGAGGGCTGCTGTGAAGCTGAGTGGTAGGACAGAGAGTACCAGGGGCTTAAAGGGCAGGAGAAAGTGTAGCGTGGGAGAAAGTGCTTCCCACCCCATGCCCACCTCAGTTACTCCATGAAGTGAACAAAGGTAGCCCAGCAGTAGGAATCTCACATTTTAGCAAGCTCCGAGATGACTCCCATGGCTGACGCAGGCATGTGGGAAGGTCAAAAATATACTCCGTTTGAGACCTTGGGCCTATAGCACAAGAACGGGAAGGGGAGTATGGTGGTCTGTAGATGACGTTGTGAATGTGAAGGTGAATGTGTCCTTAGCAGTTAGTATCTAATTACAGCCAATAGCGATAGCAATGAGGGAAAAGAGGCTCAGCTACACAGTCACCCTCGGCACTCTGAGGAGTTCCCTTAATGTTTTAGGGAGCTTGCCTTGACTTAGGCAAACCCCAGAAGACATAGCTTTGGTGCAGAAAGTAATTTCAGTTTTATTAAAAATAGAAACAGACTTAAAAATGCAATTAAAGTGCACACACAAAAAGCATAGATGTGGATTCTCAAGAAACCATGGCAGTTTACTGAAAGACTTTTTTTTTTTTTTATCATAGATAAGCACAGGGGTTGAGAGAATCAGACGATAAAACACACCCAAGAGTGGATATGGGTTCCTCAAGGGAAAGTAGCAAGCAACTGGTTCAGTGTTAGCAGCATGTATCATTTTGGAGACTTTCAACTTACACTCAAAGCGCTGCTAACAAAGGCCCCCTTCCCCGTGTTTGCTCTCTTTTTAGTGAGATTATAGAATGACTCTGAGAACTTTGGGTGGAATTATAGCCTATTATGATAAGAGCAGGAGCCTCAAGGGTTTGGGATGAGGTTCCTAGAGTTGCAGATTTTCAGCTGTGAAGGGAGAAAGGTGTTCAGCAGTTGTTACCTGAACTAGAATTCTTAATTCTAAGCTGGGAGTGGGCCTGTGATCAGACTCCTGGATCAGGGCATTCTCTCCAGTCTTATGTCTCTGCAGGTTTTGTTGTTGATGTTGTTGTTGTTATTTCTCTACTCAATCTCATTAGGAAGCCAGTGAAGATTTCTGATCAGAGAGATGAGAATTATTAGAGCTATTGTCTGGAAGGGAGGGAACTTACTACAAGGTTCCTAACCTTTGAATTTACCAGAATATAAAGCAATATAAAGCAGGCTTTTATATGTATATATATTATTTACTGATTGACTAGTTGATGCATGTGTGTATGAGAGAGAGAGAGAGAGAGAGAGAGAGAGAGAGAGAGAGAGAGCAGGCACTCTCACACTTATGTACATATGCTATGGCGTATATGCAGTCTGAGGACTACTAATAGGAAATAGGTTTTTTCCTCCTACCAAAAGTGTCGATGCCGAGACTTCTGTGGGACCCAGTGAAGAACTCCAAGAGGCCTTGCTGACAGTCTGAGGTTTCTATCTACCAGAATGAGACAGACTTTACCCTTCTGCATCAACAATGAGGGAACCACTAAGGGTTGGGTCTTTTTGATAGATCTCTAACTAAATCTCTTGGGTTGTAAAAAGCAAACTGACAAGCTAGGCTGGTATTTGGGCTGGATCTCTTGAAGACAACTGACTGTCATATGTGAGATGTGCTCAGCGTACTTGGGCGGCCATGCATGTAATGGATAGATTCTTAGAAAATTTCAGAAATGGAGACAGTAGACACTAAGCAGGAATGAGAGATAGTTACTGCTAATACTCTACAAAGCACTGCCCCACAATATCCATTCATTATTCATCCTTAGATACCTATAGACCTTATAAATTCTCCAGTTTATCTATAAAGAAGCATTTCATAAAAATAATGACCAACACATAGTCAATGGGATTACAAAGGGGAACACATTATTTTATGCTTAAATAATAGAAGCAATTTTCATAGCGGTTGTATGGTTTCATGGAAAGGGTATTAAATGATCCACAAAGAACATACATTTTATTTTAATTTTTGAGAGGTGTCTAGGGGAAGCAAAGACAAATGCATGATTTACATTTGCCACCTTTAACTAGAATTTCAGTTGACACTCTTCAGAATCTCATAGAGATTTGTAGTCTGGTCACTTCCTATCTTGTCCCCAGGACACCTGTCCGGCCAGCTAAAGTAAATGCTAGTTTTCTGAACACAGTAGGAAGCCTTGAGATTTCCTGCCTTACCTTCCTTTGCAGCACTTTCCTGGAACACCCTCCTCACATCTCTCATTGTCTGCCTAGTAAGGAACACAAACATCACCTTCTTCAAGTTTTTCCTGACTCCTCCTTCCAGATGAACTGACCTTAGAGCCCAGAGTTTTCTCATTTCAATGTCTACCTGTCTGTCAGTGGAAAACATTTTATTCATCAGATCCTTCATTGCCAAGCTCAAGGTTCAATATGTCCTTTAGAACTAAAACGATGCTTGAGAAATGAATATAAACAGGTGACAAAGAAGCTTCCCTCACTGTAATAATTCATATAACTTTTACAAATTTTAATACTTGGAGATCAAAATGTTTCTCCCCCTTCAGACTTGGAGACTGAAGCTTTACTAGATACTCTCCAGGGATATGGCCTGAACCTGTGTGGAGCAGGGCCACGTGGTTATCGGGAGATCTTGGTTACAACTCTGGCTTTGATGTCTAGCTGTGGAAAATTGGATAAGATACCTCTGTTCAGCTTTCATTTTTCTTATCTGTAGAGCAGAGCTTGATCTGATCTCTCAAATCTCCCCCAAGGAACTAAGAGTCTACAAACTTGACTTTCACTATTTTCTAAAGTAATTTGTATGCTACTAAAATCCACCAATTTAGATGCTCATGATTTTCCAATTTAAGATCATAACATAAATTACATTTTAATAGATAATAAACAGAAATTGTACTGTACTGATTCATCTTTGTATTCAAAATTAAAAGGCAACCTGCAAAGCCAAAAGAAGATGCTACTTTAAATATATATATATATACCCATTCATTTGCCATATTTTCCTTCCTGTTTTCTATGTCAATATCATATTTAGAATTGTTTTAAATTTACATGTGTGTGTATGGAGGTTCAATTTAATTTAATTTCATTTTTTTTTCGCTTTTAATTTCTAATTTTACCCAAGAAATTACTTTGTCAGACATAGTATACAACCAGCCCTAAAAAGCCCAAGAAGTCTAAAGACAATGGTTAAGTATGCAGTGGCTGCCTCCCTGCTGTCTACATCCTGTCCTCCCCTCCTCAATCTTTCTTTGTCTTTGATTCTTTTCTGGGAATCTCAGGTATCTTTAATCTGAGTGGAGTTGCATGTGGCACCCATCACATTATTTCATTTTCCTTTACAGATGGGGACACTGAAGTTTAGGGAGATGACCATTTTGGCCACTGATACTCAGCTTATAGAGGAATAAACAAGATTTTTAAAACCCCAATTTGCTTTCTTTCTTTCTTTTTTATAGTATTTTTATTTTATAATTAACTTAATTTTACATATCAGCCATGGATTCCCCCATCCTCCCTCCTCCCACCCCCCAGCCCTCTCCCCAATTCATCCCCATTTCCACCTCCTCCAGGGCAAGGTCTCCCCTGGGGAGTCAACCAAGCTTGGTAGACTCAGCTGAGGCAGGTCCAGTCTCCTTCTCCCTACACCAAGGTTGAGCAAAGTGTTCCTGCGTAGGCCCCAGGCTCCAAAAAGCCAGCCCATGCACCAAGGACAGGTCTTGGCTCCACTGCTTGGGGGCCTCCCTAACAGTTCAAGCTAATCAACTGTCTCACTTATCCAGAGGGCCTGGTCCAGTTCCTTGGGGGTTCCTATGCCATTGGTTCACAGTTCATGCATTTCCACTAGTTTGGCTATTTGTCCCTGTGCCTTTTCCAATCATGGTCTCAATATCTCTCGTTCATACAATCCCTCCTCACTCTCGCTGATTGAACTCCCAGAGCTTATGCTTTGTTTCTTAACCATTAGGGCACACACAGATCTTCCAAGGTTCTTCACTTGGGCTTGGTGTCTGGAGCTGGCAAGCTGTACTGAGAAACAATGCAGACTTCCTTTCGGGTGTTGCAGCAGAGACCTGAGGCTGGGCCAGCTTTGATTGAGTTCTTATTTCTCTTGGAAGCTCTTTCCCCATAGTTCTAGAGTTTCCTTGGCATGTTCTGTCCTGTGTACCTAAGTATGCGTGTGCAATGCAACTGGGCATGTCACAGTCTGACCATAGTTTGCCTGTTGTTTATAGGATAAAAGTAGGACAAGTTCCTGTCTAAAAACCTGCTCTGAAATATGTGGAGAGTCTTACACAGAGGGCTCTTGTAGAAAATGCACTCAAACAATTCCAAGTCCTCAAAGATCCCAATAAGTAAAACTGAAATTCACCTGTGCTGGAATGTAGAAAATGCCCCCAGCACATCAACCTTAGGCAAGTCTGTGTCTTAGGTACTTTCTTGATTAATGATTGACATGAAAGAACCCAGCCCACTGTGATGTACCCCTAGGCACTTGACTCTGAGCTGTATAAAAGCAAGTTGAAGGATCATGGAGAGTAAGCTAGTAAGCAGTAATCTTCCATGGTCTCTCTTCACTTTCTACATTCAGGTTCCTGCTTGAGTTTGTGGTCTGACTTCCCTTGATGATGGAGTGTGCCCTGGGAGTATAAGCCAAATAAATCCTTTTCTTCCCAAGCTACTTTTGCTTGGCTTTTTTTTTTTTTTTTTTTTTTTTTTTTTTTTTTTTTTTGAGGCAGGGTTTCTCTGTAGCTTTGGAGGCTCTACTGGAACTCTGGAACTCACTTTGTAGACCAGGCTGGCCTCGAACTCACACAGATCCACCTGCCTCTGCCTCCTAAGTGCTGAGATTACAGGCGTGCACCACCACTGCCCAGCTTGCTTGGCAATTTTATCATAGCAATAGAAGGCAAACGTGGACAGCACCCTTGGTTTTTATATGATGTGCTGCTCTCAGACTGGAAGCTTAGTTAGGGAAAGATTCCATTCTAGCTTTTGAATGCTCCTCAAACACTATGCATTATGAAATGCTTCATTTTTTCTCAACCATTTGCATGCAGTGAAGATGCTAATGCCTTTTCTTACTCTCAGTTCTGCCTTTAGCTCTCAGTAGGCACCTTGTCCTTCAGAAGGACAGGGCAGCTATGAGAGGACTGAGCTACATACTGACTGCTTCACAGCACTAATGCTCAGCAGGTAAAAGGAAGATTACTTTTTAAAAGTATCTAATTTGCAAACAATTTTGGCAGTATCATATGATCTGGTAGCCCTGGGTTCACCTGTTTGCCTAGCAGCCATTGGCTACATAGAGGAACATGTATACCTTGCAGAAAATATGGGTCTCTCTGTTTCCTGCTTCTCCCTGCAACACCTCAAATATGAGTGTGAAGGTCATGGCTGACAGCTAGTACACCTGCTGCCTTTCTTGTAGCAGAATTAAAAGGACAATAAAACAAGTCCTGTAGTTGGAAAGTGAAGAAATAAAGGGTTCTTTAAGGACTTATTGGTGTGAATGTATTTTGTTGCAAAGATGAAAACTAATCTTTGATGTCAAGAATATGATAAGAGATAAAACTTCAGATACCTTGGAAAGAATCAATGGTAAAAGCTATAAAAATATATAAGAAAGATTTTAAAAAAGTAGAACTCCTCCTCCCACACACAGTTGTTACTGCTATACAACACAATTATGATGGAAAAGATTTATCTTACTTTTTCAAGTTTGATATCCCTGGTCTAGAGGGCTGGATTTGTTTGTATTCTGGAGAAATGTTTCCACTAATTACTTACTTTTCTTATGATAATAAGATATGTTAGATGAAATGAAATCTTTGGAGGTTTGTGGTTTTGTTATATAGTTTATTATGTAGTTTAGGGCATAGCCTCTGCTCTCAAGAAGCTATCCAGTTATTCATATATGTTTTCTTTCAACAAACACTTATTGAATTTCTTTGAGGGTCCAGAATTTGTCTACTGGTAATAGAAAGATACATGGAAAACTCTCATCCTATGACAACTTCCAGGCAGCATGGAGAGAGACATAGGAGGAATGCATGCTCAGTGAAATGTGATCAAGGGTGTGTACAGTGTGCAGTAAGCTCTCACAGTAAGAAAGAGAGGGGATGAGATAAGGACAGGATACAGGAGTAGGAGAGTCACATGATGTGTTGGGATATAATTCTCCATTAAGTCTCATATGCTTCTGGATGTCTTGTAGCCACGTATATGGTGTATTAATTCCATTGTTGTGATAAAAATGAAACACCTTAAGGGAAGGAGGACTCATTGTGGCTCATGGTTCGATGGTGCATTCCTCATGTCAAGGAAGGCATGTTGGTAGGAACAGCTCTCTTATGTAACAGAAAGAAAATTAGACTTCTTACATCTCAATGTACCAGGAAACAGACACCCGCACAAGTAGTGCTGGACTCTAAACCTCAAGGACTCTCAGGCTAGAGCTACACTTCCTCCACCCAGGTCCTACTTATCAAAGGTTCAGCAGCTTCCTACAAAAGTGCCACTCACAACATCCCCAATCATGCAGTGCCACTTTCTAGATAATGTAGGAGACCAGCTTCAAACTGTCAAAGTGTTCTGGGGCGGGGTGGGGGGAGAGGAGAGGAGAGAGGAATGAGGAAGTTTTAGATAGAAATATAGATGGAATTGAGAAGAAAGACAGAGATTAAGATTTTTTATACACTAGCAAGGGGAGAGGCAAAAGACCTCCCACTTTCAAGATCAAAGCCCACTGTACAACAAACTGTAGACCCTTCAAAACACCTGGTAATCACACCCCATGGCAAAGCATCTTGTGACTAGGCCTTGAAGTATATGACACATGGTTATGCCTTTGGACCCTATTTTGCAGCTTTGGAGAGTAACATGAACTGACTGATCTTGAGTTAAACCACAAGTTGGAATCTTTGTGGGCTCCCACAAATTCTCTCTCCTTAATATATTTTTAAAAGATCCCCCTAGAACTTTCAGATGACTGTGTACTACCAGCTTCTGGAAAAATCTCAAGTGAGTGTGGAGATTAGCTCCTTATGGCTGCAATAACTCTTAATAAAGAAGTAGAGGATGGCCTTTTAAAATTGGTCTAGGATGTCTACAACAGTTTTAATTGCATCAAGCCTCTTTTAAATCAGTCATTGTAAATGGAAGAATCTACACAATCCAGTTATATTCAGCATGGCTTTTCAAATGAACTCTCATCTTTAACCAAGGAAATTAGGGCCTGGCAATTACCAACTCAGACATTTTATGATGTCTACTCAAGGCCTTTTGAATTCCTTAGCTGAAACTCTAAACCCTTATCATCACATCATGGTTCACTAACATTAGCAGGTTAACATCATAACTCTAGCATGAATATTAACAATAGACATAATTATAATTCTCACAAACTTATATCTAAAAGTAAACTCTTAATAGAACTATTTACATTTCCTAAACATTAGCAAACATCTAAAAGCAATCTCTTAATAGAACTGTTTACAATTCCTACTAACAAAACGTAGGGCACATTAATTGTGAGTCACCACAGTTAAAGAAAGTTGTAGGTGAAATCAAAATTGTCCCATTTCTGAAGTCTGAAAAGTTTAAAAATCCATTTCTGATACCAGTCTTAACGTTCCACTGAAAGCCCAAGATCAAGACTTGGTTTGTCAGCTGCCCTGAAGTCTTTGTATAGCTGTCCAACCCATAATGAGTCTGAAGCTTAAAGCTACAAATATGAAGAAATTCACAACCCAAAATCTGTTGCAGTTCCCTTGACTGCAACAACCCAGGGCAAAGAAGAGTCTCTGAAACTTCACTCTCAGTTATAATGGCTCCTTCCAGCCAGTAGCCTTCCCCAAAGAAATCTGCTCTGGGGGAAGGCTGTGCCACAGTAGCTGGCCAATACAGACCTCTTTGAAAAAGTTCTCTGTGCAGCCAGCATGAACCTGGAAGCTGTCCCTTAAAGAAACCATGCATCTATTCACTGCCAGCAAGCAGAAACTGCATGGCTTTGGCTGCTGGCTCCATCACATTCAGCTTTTTTACAGTCCTGTTCCTGAGGCCCAAGGGCTCAAGGCACCACCCTGCTGTATGAGCCTTGGCTTCCATTCAGCACCCTGGGTCCTGGTGCCTTCTCTGCTGGTGGTCTTCCTCTGTGTGATGCCTCACCCTGCCACTGGAATCTTTGTGGGTTCCCACAGGATAACAACTGAGCAAGCACATGACCCTGTGGGAGACATTTTACATTCAAATAAAAATACCTGGGGTGTCTTTTAGTCTGGGTGACCTTTCAAGAGTGTCTGTGCAGTGCCTTGAAAGGCAGATGTCTCCCTCCTGAGCAGAATGGATACACTTATTGTCCACCCTGGTAGAGATAATGTCTCCCTCTGGAGACTGCCTATTATCATATTTGAATTATCAAAAATTATAATTCCTCTTCTAGAGTGCTACCCCGGTTCCACTGAGTATACAGGTGTTACCCATGCCCATCCATATCACATCCATGGAACCTGTGGGCAAAGGCACTGATCAGAATATGATGATCAGGGCCATGAACAATAAAGTCTTTATGTGTCAGACAGAGGCATCTCTTGCATCTGGCAGCACCTATGAAGCTGGAGCAGAATGACCTGTTAGCTTGTATCTAGAGGAGAGTCTCTGACTCTGCAGCTCTCTGTGTCTGCTGTAGAAGTCTTCCCTGTGTTTTTAATTCAAAAATCTCAGGCTTTGGCAGTATCTGGAGGTTAAAGAGAGATGTACTTGACCTTGGAGCTAAAACCTAAAATAGAATGAGAGAAGATGCTTTAGCAAAATAGAGTTAAAGATTCTCCTTATTAATGTTAATGGTGCATGTGAAGTTGATATCAAGGACAATCTAGACAAACATAGAAGGACTTCATCAAACAGCACCATATGCCAAAAATAGTTATGGTTTATTGGAGATCAGAAAATAGATATTTGTCATCCAGGACCTGGATTATTACAGATAAACTTTAACTTTTCAATTTTCTGATATTGTCAAGTATTACAAGTGCCCTGATTGTCTTACCAACCCAAATTATGTACCTCTCCAGGAGTGCATCTCTGTCCCAGCTCCAGCCACATTTAGCCCAAGGGTTTTAGTCAGCTGAACTGTCAAATCTGTCCTGCTCACCCTCAGCCTAAGCAAGCTCCTTCCCTAGTTCTGGGTCCAGGGATTTCCTTTTTGTAGCTCAATGGCAAGGCTTGCTAGCATCTTTGTAAATGTCAAGGAACCCAAAATAGCTGCACCTCTGAAGAAGTTACATTCCAAACCAAATTAGGTTTTATGTGACTTGGCTTTCTCCCCACGTAAGCCTTTGAATATATCTATTTCTGTTACATTTTCTGCTCACAAACACAAAGGTATTGGTTGGGATTGCATGTGCTTTTTGGCATCCCTGAGGAACAGTACTAGACTCCTTCAGGTACATACATTCTTGTCTTCCTTTCTCTATCATTTTACCTTTGTTAAGGAAGTGACAGACAGGTTACCAGGATATTAGCCTGCTTATAAAAGCCATACACCTCACAGAAAATTAACTCAGGAACACGTTGCTGGCAAACATAATTAGGAAGAAATCACTCACCATTGAACCAAGGACAGCTCAAGATTCTTGAAGTCTAATGTAAGGCCAGAGCTCAACAGCCTGTGTTCATCTCTCACTACCTTCCAGCGTGTGCACTGCTGGGTCAAGAGTCTGTAGAATAGTTCTTCTTGTTTCTGTCTGTCACAGGGACAATGCTAGAAGAAGGGAGATGTCTATCTCAGATATCTGGAAAGTCAAAGGGTCCAGGCATCATGACGTCACAAAAAGTGTTTTTGTAAATCTCATTTTTATCTCTATTTCTGCAGGTCTGCTCAATGCTCTATTCTGGAAAGAATTTCAAAGTCCACACACACACCACCTTCATTTTTTTCCCTTTCTTTGGTTGTTAAATTGACACCATGCTCATGCGTAGGGATTATCCTTGCTTAGAGAAAAGCAGCATCGTTGAGAAGAAGTTTATCAGCCGGGTTGGGATGTCATCTTTCAGGATTTGTGCAGTTTCTCTCAAGCTTAGTGCTAATCCCCCTGTTGTTGCCTCTGTCAGATCTGCTGCCCACAGTCCCCTCACCACCCAGTGTGGTATATTTCAACCCAAGTAGTCAAACCCACTCCCTGTGAAGAGTTGCTTTGTTTACAAAGAGCTAAACCTAATAAAAATTTCAATGGAGTCACCTTTTACTCAATAAAGACAAAGGCCTTCTGTCACCTTCCAACTGCCCATTTGTCAAGTTTGATGCCTGAACAATTGTTATGCTCCATTAGTCCCATAAACAAGAAAATGCGAGCCAAGGATTCTTGGTCATTTTTTGACTGGTCAGTGTGGTGTCTACTTGAGGAGAAGCTAAGCACTCAAAGCATCTGCAGGCACACACACACACACACACACACACACACACACACACACACACACACTCTTTGACTGCAGTCATTTTGTACCTGTGACAAAAGCAATCTACTGCAGACACACTTTGGGCAGCGATACATCAAGCTGGGAAAAGCTGTCTTAACTTTCTGCTAGGGAGAAGTATTTTAGAAGACACAATTTAAAAAGTAAAGGATGAGGTCTTAAAGTGACTCAGCCTTCAAGTAATGGCTGTTTGATGTTTTGCATTGGGCCAACAGAGGACTTGTCATGTAGCTTGGAGAGTGAAATTGAGGGTTAGGGAAAAACAGAGAAGTTTTAGCTAGTGTTGTAAGTGAATGGCCATGTTTAAAAAGAAGTGACCATTTCTGAACATTTTGCCAAAGTGGAAATATTTTGCATGGCTAGAATTTTGTTGAAACCAGTAAAATGATTTGTATTTTTTTGTCCAGTGAATGTGACTGCTCTTCCCAAGTGGACTTTGAAAAGGAAATACAGACATGAATTAAGAACTATGTGATTGATATAATTTAATAAAATGATGAACATGAACAGCCCAGGGTAATGACAAACAGTTTACTAAAGTTATCTGGCTATAAATGTTAGGAAACCTGAGGTTTATGCAATACTAAACAAGTGAGTGGCTGCCCCTCTGGCTGCTCGAACAATGCATATTCAAATGTTCTGCTGAGGACTGGCAGAAGAAAAGGACAGAGTGAGAGTTCAGGTCTATATGCAGCTTAATATCTAAGGGGGAGAAAAAAGGAAATAATGTAATGAAGGCCTTTCCAGGTCACAAGGGGGGAGAGAAAAAAAATGTGTCTGTCACTCTTAGGTTTCCAGAGTGAGTACTGAGGGTCCACCCTGCTAACATTCCCACAAAAGATCTCTCTCTCCCGAGACAGGAAGTGAAAGGAGGAGTTGCCCCAGCAAAGTAAAAGAGATCAGAAAACTTAGCGTTAACCCTTACATATGTTCATCCAAATATTAAGCCTTGAACTCCCTCTAAATCTGCACATGCCATCATCCCACTTTTAATGTCTCTAACATGAGTGTATATTATCATTTCTTCCTATTATTATCAGTTAATATAATAGCATTATACTTATCTGGGGATTTGTTAGAAAAATTCTCAGTCCACATGATTTTTCAGCACTCTGAATTTCTTCAAGCTCTTCAAGTAATTCCACGTCTTGTTCAGTGGAGATCATGCTCATTAATGACTATGATGGTTTACCTTAGCTGTCACCTTGATGGAATCTGGAACCAACTATGAGACATACCTCTGGCCAGGTCTTGTCAGGGTCTTTTCTGGAAGAACTAAACAAGAAAAGAAGGTACTTTACCAGAGGGTGCTATCTTTTGGAGGTAGTCCAGACATAAGGAAACCAGAGTAAAAATACATCTGTGTACATCTGCCCTGTGGCTGCCTCAGCTCTAATTCTTCACCGACATTGACCCTAGCTTCCTTAGCCATACAATGTGGACAGAAGACTCTGGCTCTTCAGAATTCTTTCAGGCCTTCAACACAAGATTGGAATTGCTGAGGTACCCAGTCTTTGTTTACTGAGCAGCTAGCTATCTTTCCTGGTTCTTACCCTTTGCAATGTGCAGACAGCTATGTTAGACTACCCAAGAGAAAGCATGTAAACCAACCCAATGAAACCCCTTGTAGATCTTTAGTCTGTCAGTTCTGTTCTTCTAGGGAATTCTGACTAATACAATGGCCCTGCCATTAGCTTTGACTTTTGGACATAGCAGGAAAAGAAAATGTCCTGAGACATTCTACAGCTTTTGTAGTTCTCCTTAGCTCTTGGTGAAAGAGCAATCCTTGATCACCTTACAGAGTCAGTTCTTACCTTATGTAGGAATGCATTTTGTGATGATCATAAGCAGTCTATGTGGACATTTTGATGTACCATGTACTGTAATCTCTTTTCAGGAATAACACCTTCAATATCCCCATATTCCAGCTTCTGTAAGGGCTGTCACAGATAGTCATACCATTTTGGGAATTTCTTTAGTTGAAGAATCCAGGTCATTGATGTTCATAACCTTTTTAGACTCCCTCATTTCCAAGGGTTGATTGGCACATATACACATTTGGCTATCTTAATCAACTTAGAACAGGTGTAATGTAATTTTAGTTATACATGAGGTCAGCTGGTGATCCTTTTGAAAGCAGAGGTCCCATCCCTCTTAGTTCACAGGTATAGCTTTCAAGAACACTCTCTGAGTGCTCTTTCTTCCTGAGGGAAGCCACCTATACAAGTATTTCATCTTAGAACTGAGGAAAATTTGATGTAACCATAGACAAAAGCTATCTTTCATTGATGTTACTAGCTCATCATTCCAGAAATCTGTAATATCAAGATTAGGAAGCAAAAATCTGTGGATATATCATTTTTCTGAGTATCTATTACTCTGCTATGCAAGTAAATATTTTGTACATGGCTTTTGACTTCGATGGCCAAGGACAGTTAGCAGTCCTGCTCCACCATCTCTCATGGCACATTCTCCAAGCTCCCAACATACTTAAGATGCCATTCACACATTACTCATTTATCTGAGGCCGGAGATTTATGAATAAAGCATAAAACTGTGCACTGGGTCCTTTGGGATAACAATAGGGAGACTTTGCTTCCCACCCAGATTCATATCAGGAGGGAGTCTCTTCAGAGGGAGATGATTGGAATGTCAACAACCTAAATGCTGACATTTTGTTATGGAGACTAGAGCTGGTTGGCAAAGAATTATATAAGACAGAATAAATACTCCTGTAAATGGGATGAATAAGTACCTTTGCTTGTAGCTGTGTGAGTAAGTGGACAGGTCTATGAAATGAAAGTGTGTGTGGTTTAACACAGAATTAAAGACAGATACTCACTCTTAAATATAAACTTTATAAGTGCTGTTAATGTGGAGCTAGAAAGAGGGCTCAGTGGAAAAGAAGAGCTCTTGCTATTCTTCTAGATCTCTGGTTTCCAGCACCCACATCTGTAACTCCTGCTGAGTTTTCTGCCTGGCTCAGGTTTTCAAATAATACTATCTAGGACATAAAATGGATACTAAAATGTATGAGGGTATCAAACCAACACAGACTACTATTGTGCTGTTCTTGGATTCCCTTCATGACTCCACAGGAAGACAATGTTGCTGAAGATACTACACACTTTGGCAGCAGTACATAGAGAAACCAAACTGATTGGAGACCTCCTCTCTGCTAGATAGCTTTTATGGTCCCAGAAAGTGCCTTACAGGTAGATTGTGAGAAAATGCACTAGTATTTTTATCCAGTGATGCACCCTGCATGCATGCTACAATACTTACTTTTCAGTCAAGCTACATCCACTGATGAAATAGTGAAACAGATTGTTATTTCTAATCAGATTTGAAGCCTGCTCCACAGGAGGAAATTTTTAAAAATATTTATTTGTTTACTTATTTATAATACATTATCACTGCAGCTTCCTTTCCCTCTTCTCCCTCCAGTCTTCCCCTACTCCCCTCTGTCCCCACCCCCCAATCCACTCCTCCACTACTTCTGTTCAGGAAAGGGCAGGTCTTCCATTGATAACAAAACATGGCATATCAAGTTACAGTAAGACTAAGCACTTCCCCTGTGTATTAAGCCTCGGGAAGGTGACCCAGTATGAGAAACACCTAAAGCCAGCACAAGAATCAGAAACAGCCCCTGCTCCCACCAGCAGGAGTCCCACAAGAAGACCAAGCTACACAACTTCATCATACATGCAGAGTGACTAGGTCAGTCCCATGCAGGCTCCCTGGTAGACTACTGGAAAGGGGAACATTTCAGGGTCAGTTAAAAACCTGGCACAAAGGAAATCTCACAGGAGGGAATTTTACATCTGATTCTGTAGTTCTGGTTAAGAGCCCATGCCTAAAGAAGTCATAGGGTGTAAATGGTCATGCCATCAATTTGTCTTCTAAATATTTATGCTTCTTCCCAAAGACCTGAGTTGCTTTTGACCTTGGTCAGAGAAGCTTCATTTTACAGTTGGCAGAAGTCAATGCTGAGACGCAAAAGGGGTCAAAATGCTTACAATAAGAGACTGGGTACTCAGCTATGGTAGTTTGAATGTAATTGGCCTCCATAATCTTATAGGGAGTAGCATTATTAGGAGGTGTGGATTTGTTGGAAAACATTGTTAAGCTTGTGATAGACTATGGGGACTTTTGAAGTTGGACTAAATGCATTTTGCATTATGGTATTGTTATAAGTTTTTGGGAGCCAGAGAGTAGAATGTGGTAGTTTGAATGTAATTGGCCCCTATAATCTCATAGTGAATGGCGCTATTAGGAGGTGTGGCTTCACTGGAGTGGTATGGCCTTGATGGAGGAAGTGTGTCACTGTGGAGGCAGGCTTTGAAGTTTCCTATGCTCAAGATAGAAACCCAGTGTTTCAGTCCACTTCCCATTGCCTTCTGATCAAGATATAACCAGCACCATGTCTGCCTGCATGCTGCCATGCTCTCCATGATGATAATGGACTGAACCTCTGAAACTGTAAGCCACCCCAATGAAATGTTTTCCTTTATTAGAGTTGCCATGGTCATGGTGTCTCTTCACAGCAATTGAAGCCCTAATAAGACAGAAGTCTTAAAAGGGACCTCAAGCTCTACTTCCACCAGGCTGAGGGAACACTGAAGAAAATGAAGGAAAAAAATGTAAGAGTCAGAGGATGGAGAGGGGCACTGTGAAATGTCTTCTGGACAGGGCATGGCTATTGTGACTGTGAGCTCACAGCAGCAGTTACCTGCAAAAATCCTGAACAAGGTCAAACCACCCAAATTTTGGTATTGATGAGGTAGATTATTTTCCAAGTCCCACAGCTTACTAAGGAATAGCTGGCAGTGAACAGTTGCAGGAGGGAGAATCATCCCTTTGTGAAGATGTGGCCTTTGGTAAGAACCATTGAATCCCAGTGGGTGGTCCTACCCATCTGTACATTTGGACAGTTCTAATTGGATTTAGTAGGTTATTTCAAAAAATGACAGGAAGTTGGGAGGGAGTTGTTGAGGGGAATATGGGAGAATAGGATGGGGGCAATTGGGAACACATGTGGTTATAATTGTTTCCGTGTATGAAATTCTCAAGAATAAAGAATGAATAAGTAAAGAAAAACTTTAAGATGAAACACATCAGAGTATCGAGTTAGTGTCTTGTATTTCTGTGGAATTCTTGCTTTTATACAGAATATGACAGTCTTAATAACAAGGTAGTAGAGGAAAATAGTAATAAGCTACCAGCTCCAAATGCAGTTGTTCCCAAGGAATGTGTCTCAAGACAGCTGTTCACCTACCAAGATTGCCCAGAATATGTGTGGGAAGGCATAAATTAAGGACACAGCCTCTCTAAAATGGAGAACATGGCATTTCTAATGAGCTGAATTGTGAAAATACACTCTGACTTTAGTGTTTGTATTGGGTAGTTTATGCTAGAAAGATTCTTATTGATGGAACTTCTTTGACTTAACCAGGTCAAGTTTGATGAAATTCATATCCTTAGAAGTTTAGAATGATTACTCTGTCACTGGCCTGGAGTTATTAGTAGGCAATGCTGGAAACTGCAGAGAAGAACACCTAGCCGACTTGATGTAATCATAAATTTTCAATATCCTTCTCTTTTCTGTTGGGGGATAGAACTGAAAACCATTTTCCTTGCATAATTTAATTAACCTGTCACTTTATTTTGGAGGCTTGCTAATTCATGATCTGAAAGGACTGATTTATGGAGCATCATGCAAACAAACGCTGGATGCCAAGGAGAATTAAGCAACTGAAGCATAATGTGACGGCAGCATTATTTTTGAATTAACATCAATTATGAAATGAATTCAAAAGATATTACTGCCTAGGCTGTAAAGCCTGTGTTTTATTGGCCTTAATTTTTAAAAATCTCTCAAGATTTTTCTGCTATATTGCACTCAAATGCTAAGGTAATATTGAAAGTCACTCATTATCATTCTGCAATGGCACAAACTATTTAATGCATGCTATGTGTTTATATTTATTAATGCTATTTATTATGATGTAGTGGGTAGCCATTCCAGCTTTGACCTGGAAGTTCCAACCCCCATTGAGGCTTCAGTAATGGTCACTCTTACAAGGCGGGGCTGAGATAGGATGCTGAAGACCTGGGATCCAGATTCGGGGGGGGGGTACTCTCTTGGTTCCTGGACCCTGGACGCTGGAGGTAGACCGAGCAGAGTTCTCCAGAGAACACCGCCGGACTGTGCCATGCCTTTGTCAGACCCTACAGTCTACCTATCCCTTCATTTGTAAGTTACCCCACAAAGTAAACCTCCCTTTTAACTATGTGGAGTGGCCTTAATGATTTCACCAATATTATTCTCATCAACATATCTCAAAGTTGGGACTGCAGAGATAACCTAGTGCTGAAGACCACAAGCTGTTCTTGCAGAGGACCAGAGTTTGGTAGCCAGCACCCATGTTGGATGACTCACTGTAATGCTAGCTCTAGAAAAGCTGATGCCTTTTTTTTTTTTGCTCCCCACCCCCCACAGGCATTTCCCCAAGCACACATAGATACCTTTTAAAAGTCTCAAAGCCATGATTGTTATTAATATTATCAAAACATGCTGGGAGAATGCCGCCATAACAAATTAGCTTACAAAAATGTTAATGATGCCAAAAGAAAATTTGGAAGTATGACGAATAATGAAAATCCAAACACTTTGGCAGTCTGTACTCTAAATTTTTAAGGTGCCAATAATTGATTGAAAAATCGTTCTTAAATACCAATTTCCTGAACAATTTTTGAAAAAAATTCTTGTTAGGCTCTCAGGAGGTTATCTTGGAAACTATGAAAACTCAAGTCCTTCAGTGTTGGCAGGTTGTAAAATCACTGTAAATATTTAGTATTAGGAACATTTATAAACAAAAGAGAGGGAGTGCAACCTGTGGGGAGGTATGAATTCTGAAGATGGAGCTATTGCTCCCATGACCTAGTGGCAGATTCTCCCCACTAGAGAGTGGAAGCCGGAAAAGTACCTAGGGAAATGTGTGATGGAAGGAAGGATCTTTGGTTTCCTATATACAGCTCTGTATGCTTACAGGAGTTGGCTACAGGTAGTTAGGCTTAGCTACAAGGCATGTGAAGGGGATTATTGGAACATGGCCTCTATTTACACACAAGCCACAAACATTCTTAGAGCTAGGTAGAAGGGCATCGTGGCTGTCACCTCTGCCTTATCCTCAGCATTTCACTGCATCAGTTCTCTGGCCCTCTTCTGATTGTACTTCAATCTCTAGAGCAGCAATTTGTGTGGCAAATCCACTGGATCTCAACTTTACCTTTTTATACCCGCTTGCTTATCTGGGATCCAGAATTTCCTTTCCAATACTGTTAAGCTGCTTCAAGAATTCTGAACCTTTCTAATAGTCTGTTCTGCTGAGATTGCCATTCCACAGTTGGTAACATGTATGCTAGAAAGATAATGAGGGCGGGGTTGGGCAAGCATGTGAATGGTCGGGGTGCACATGCATCTGAGGTACCTGCTGATGTGGGAAACAGTTGGGAGAGAAGAGGGCTCCAGCTACGAGCCGAGTGCTAGATCTTGTTTTTTCTGAGTGCAGGATTACAAGTAATCTATAGAAGATCTCATTCCTTCACAGTGTTACAAAATTGCATTTGCTGAACTAGGATAGTAGAACTTTTTCTACTTAGCTGATTGTACACTTGATTTATGGTATTTAAATAACTATACAACAGCACATGGATTTCCAGTTGCCCTCTTATACCAACCCCTGCTGTGATGTGTGTGCTGAGTATGCTATATGAAATTTTTTGGGTTTTCCATTGCTGAGAAAAGAGAATATTAACTCTTATCCCCCAGCACATTGCCTAACTTGTCACATGTACCAGACAAACATTTCTAGAATGAAACACTAAACTGCTGAGTCCTCGAGAGCAGAATTGTGAATGGTCACACATTAGGGAATTGGAAAGTATGAAGCAGAGCTCTATTGTGGAATATTATTTGAAGATATGTTACATTTGCTTATGCTGTGAAACATTTGTTTGATAATGCAAAGATGTGTTGCATTGTTTTGTGCTGCATTTGTTTAACTCTGTGAAGCTGTGTTACTTTGCCTGCCTAAAACACCCGGTTGGTCTAATAAAGAGCTGAACAGCCAATAGGTATGCAAGGGAAAGGATAGGAAAGGTTGACAGGCAGAGCGAATAAATAGGAAAAGAAATCTGGGAAGAGAAGAGTAAGGAGCAAGAAAATGGGAAGGAGAGGAGGACCTCAGGGGCCAGCCACCCAGCTACACAACCAGCAACAGAGTAGAAGAAGAAAGGAAGGTGTATAGAATAGAGAAAGATAAAAGCCCAGAGGCGAAAGGTAGATGAGATCATTAAGTTAATAAAAGCTATCTAGAACTAAGCTAATCCAAGGCTGGGCACAAGAAAGAATACAAATAGCCAAACTAGTGGAAACACATGAACTATGAACCAATGGCGGAGGAGCCCCCATGGAACTGGACCAGGCCCTCTGGATAAGTGAGACAGTCGATTAGCTTGAACTGTTTAGGGGGCCTCCAGGCAGTGGGACCGGGACCTGTCCTTAGTGCATGAGCTGGCTTTCTGGAACCTAGGGCCTATGCTGAGAGACTTTGCTCAGCGTTGGTGTAGGGAAGAGGGGACTGGACCTGCCTCAACTGAATCTACCAGGCTGAGCTGAATCCTTAGGGGAGACCTTGTCTTGGAAGAGGTGGGAATGGGGGGAGAATTGGGGGAGGGGAAGGCTGGGGGTGGGAGGAGGGAGGACAGGGGAATCTGTGGCTGATATGTAAAATTAAATTAATTATAAAATAAAAAAGGAATAAGCCTCTGTGTATTTATTTGGGAGCTGGGTAGGAGGCCCCCCAAAGAGTAAAGAGTCAAAGAGTTTTTTTTAAAAACCCCCAACAACTACAGATCCCTCGATAACTACAGAGTAAGTGTCTGCAAATCACCTGCCAGCATTTCTCCTGTCTTGTGTATCCCCAGCAAGCAGCACCTCTCATTATTAATTCTGCAGTCTGTGGACTGAGACTGCCAGGACTTTCATCAGCTCAGACTCAGTCAGTGAAGTTTGTTGTACTCACTCTTAAAATGTGTGATCAATTTTTAACATCATAAAAGTTCCCATGAAAAGACATCTTGCCACCTAAATAATTTAGCATTTATCCTAATTGGTGAATTTCGGCACTTGTCAAAGTATTTACTTGATTAACTCTGCAGCAATGACATCCTGAGAGTAGACATGAATTTTATTTTAAACTATGTTTTAAGTGGGAAAATTTTGTGGCTTTCAAATTTTAATCTGTGTGATAGGACTTTTTTTCATATTTGATGATTCTTAACAGCATTCATCAACCCATACTTAACCTCCAAATCACCCATTTAGGTTCTTAAACATACTGCACTCTGGAACACCTATTTTTGCCTTCCAGAAGATCCAACCTGCACTATGCTTTTGAGGCAGTGATTAGGGAAGTTGGGGTGCCTCTCTAATTCCATTGTATACTAGTACAGTAGGGTTTAGACATGGCTGAACACTTTCGGTGTGTTCACTCTCTTAGAAAAAGGGTTTGTAACCTGAAATATCTCCTTTTAGTCTTCAATTTACAACTATATAAAATAATTTGCTATAATGCTATTTAATATGCAAATTGTATTGCTACACATAAAGTTTTTTGTTTTTTTTGTTTTTTTGTTTTTTGTTTTTGGTCTGATTTGACTTAAGGCTCATTCCACAAGCTGGAACCCATAACCAATACTGCTTGAGTAACCAAGAACCAGAGACTACATAGACTAGAGATCTAGGGTGAAACCAAACACTATTGTTCTAAAAAAAAAAAAAGTATCAATAAAATGACTCCTAATGATACTCTGTTATACTCAAAGATCAGTGCCCTATCTAGTCATCATCAGAGAAGCTTACTCCAGGAGCAGAATGGAACAGATGCAGAGACCCATAGCCAGATATTCAGAGAGAGTCTGAATGGGAGGTCTCCATCAGCTTCCTTCTCTTTGAGCTCAGGGAACCCTGCAGAAGAGGAAGCAGAAAGATTGTAAGAGCCAGAGGGGATGGAGGACACCAGGAGAACAAGGCCCTCTGAATCAACTGAGGGAGGTGCATATGAGCTCACAGAGACTGGAGCAGCAAGACCAGGGACAGCATGGATTTACACCAGGTCCTCTGCCTATGTATAATAGCTGTTAGGTTGATATTTTTATGGGACTCCTGAGTCTGAGAAAAAGTGGGTCTCTGATTATTATGTCTGCACTTGGGACTCTTCCTTCTCTTGGGTTGCCTTGTCCATCTTAGGTTTATGATAATTTCAGTATACCTAATTATATTTTATTTTGTTATGTTTGGTTGTTACCACTTAGAAGCCTGTTGTTTTCTAATGAAAGACAGAAAGAGAGTGGATCTGCAGGAGAGAAGAGGTGGGGAGGAATTAGGAGGAGTAGAGAGAGGGGAAACTATAATCAGGATATATTATATAAGAAAACAATATATTTTCAATAAAAGAAAAAATACTGTATGCTGGGACCAGCATAAATTTTGATCACATCATAAAAGACACACTCTTTCTATTGAATGAATCTCATCCTTACAAGAGTTTATTCAACATTAATTCAAGAGTTGGTCAAGTTTATCCCTGTATGAAAGAAGATAATGCTAAGAAGTGGCTCTGATCCATAATTATTTCAGGTCCTTACAGAAAACCCGTAAGTGTAACGTTACACTTGTTCGTATGATTTTACAGCTGCCATTTGGTGTTGGGTAATCATTGGTGTGCACTTCACTGGTGAAGACTGTTTCTCTTGTTCTCAGCATTCATTAGGTGACTGCACTTCTTTGTGTAGGGTTGAGGTCCCCTGGGCTTTCCCTCATCCACTTTAACCTGTCTATTCTCGTCCTTCTTCAGCTCATGTTTAGGCAGTCGTGTCAGTGAGACTTTATGAATGCAGCTTCTGACATCACTAGGAGACACAGTCTCACAGCAAACTCCCTGGTCCTCTGGCTCTTACAGTCCTTCCCCCAATCTTGTCCACAAAGTTCCCCGTGCCTTGAGATTCAGGGATTGTGTTGCAGGTGTATCTGTTGGGACTGGATTCCACAACTCTACCATTGATTGGTTGTGATTTTCTGTCGTTGTCTTCATATGTTGAAAGGAGATGGTTCCCTTGATGAGCAGTGAGGATTATATTTGTTCATGGGAATTAAGGACAGATACTTAGAATGTAAGATGGGTAATAGTTATAGGATTTTTCCCCAAGATCCATGACTTCAGTAGTCCGGGGTAGTCATCTAGGTTCCAGTAGTAAGCATGTTTTCCTTCTTGTTGATCAGTCTAATTAGAGAGCTGGTGGTTACTGCCAAGATATGCTTGTCACTACTGCACCATTGGGGTTATAGTGACATGCTGGTCACTGTTGTGGTTCATAGGTGTCATAGCTGGGTAAGACTGTTGCTTCTCTTCTTTGGAAGCTTGCATGGCACCTTCTGGTACCATGAGAGCCAGTCCTCACCTTTCTGAGTGCTGAGATTACATGTTTGCACCACCACATCTCACATTTTTTTCCTGGTGCTGGAGCTGAAACACATGACTTGCATGTGTTAGGCTAGTGCTCTATCAACAGGCCAGAATCACAGTTCTCTGGTGCTTTTCTGTGTCTAGCAGGGCACAACAAAAACTAAACTTCTGTACTTAAAGGAGCTACTGCAGTTCAGTGGTAACATGCTATAAAGTGCAACCCGCTTTGTCTTTGTTGAAGAAAGAAGTTTCATTGATGAGGCTTCAGGGCTACACTTACCTGTGTGTGCGAGGATAAATATGTCCATCTGATTTAACATCCTAAGCCATAGATGCTTGCTCAGTCATGTTTATTTCTGCTTTCTTCATAATAGCTAGAAAAATGGAAATAATTTAAATGCCATTCAACTGATGAATGGATAATGAAAACATGGCACATATAAACAACAGAATACTGTTTAGCTGTAAAGCAAAATGAAATCATGAAATTTTCATATTTCAAATGGATGGAACTAGAAAAGATCCTATAAACTGAGGTAACCCAGACCCATAAGGACAAATGTTTCATGTCTCTCTCATTGGAGGCTCCTTGTTCCAAATCTTCAGATGTGAAAAAGTATGCTGGAGAAACTGAAACAAACAAACAAAAAACCAGGAAAATAAAAGAAACGATTGCCAGAGTGGAGTGGGGGAGGAGCCAAAGGTACATGTGATCTGCTCAGGGAAATAGAGAAAACAGGGCATGGCTCTAATCAGGGATGAGGGAAGGAGATAAATAAGAAGAGCAAAAACAACATGTCTGAAAAATTCATTTCATCTTATTAACTATATACCTAAAAATTATAATACATATACTTTTGTGTCTATATTTATATGATTTCTTTTTGTCTTGGTTAACAATGCTCCCTCCAAGAGCCAAAGACTAGCAGAAACCTCAACAGCAGGCACGAGAAGCCCTCTTTTGGGTTATTGGAGAAAGACTGTTCAAGAGACTCCTAAAACATTACAGGTTATTGCACTTGCCGCTGGATGTCCCCCAGAGGTGGAAGAAAAGTCCCTGTTGTTGAAGCCACCAGACACTTCAGACAGAAGGCGCAGATACCCCTGAACTGGAACTAATCTGAAGACCTCCTCCCTGAGGACTGGCTTTCATGGTACCAGAAGGCATCATGCAGGATTCCAAAGGAGTGAGGCAATCAGCAGCCCTACCCAGCTACGATGCCCATAAACCACAAGAGTCAGATTGGCGCAGTAACCCTAAAGGTGTAGCAATGTCCTGCACACCTGCATAGTAACTAGCCGCTCTCCTATTAGACTTAAGACTAATTCAACAAGAAACAAGAAGGAAATTACACCCAGTACTGGAAAACTAGCCAGATACTCAGGGCTAGTAAAGATCTTGGAGGAGAACCTACAGCCATAATTATACTGAACCAACACATTCTCTAACTACACCTGGCTTTTTCACATGGGTTCTGGGTTAGGAATTCAAGTCCTTGTGATTTTGAGGCAAGTGTTTTACCAAGTCCCTTACTTTAAATTCTCTTCCCCTGTTTCCTCCCTCCCTTTCATGTATATGTGTTTATGTATACGTGTATGTGTATGTATATGTATATGTATATATGTATGTAATGTATCCCCACAATCTTTTCAAGTGGTGGGTTATGAACTGCACTTGCCTATGGTGAACTCATGGGTCAATGGTTACAGTGTGTAATCAGCACATGTCTTACTGCCCCTGGCAGGGGAGCTGGCTGTGTGTACACTGTAAAGAAATGAAGTAGAACTGGATTATTTCACAGAGATCCAAGATTCTAATAACAGGTTACACAATTCACACAGAGCTATAATTTGACAGGCAGAAATTATATACCAGGCAAGGAAACCAGATTTCTATCTCCCAAGCCTGTGGCATCTGCTAGCTTTACTGATCAAATCAACCTGATTTACTTTGTTGCCTGGGCACGGGTACAGAGAAGACTGTAGAGGCCATTTTTTTTTGGGGGGGAGGGGAGGAAATAATTTGTTTTGAGGCTTCCATGTTGCTCTTACCATAACAGTTTTTAATATTTAAGAGAACTTGGTTTTGGTTGATCACAGTGAGTGTTCAGGTGGATGGGAACAGTTACCTTGATCTTTGCAGATATTGTCCCTGAAGGTCCCATTTTCCCCAAGTGTTCTTTCTTGTTCACATGGGGGGGGGGGAGCTGCCTTCTTCTGTTCTATTGTGTCTTATAGCTTAACACAATGTCAGGATGACACCAACTGTTGGAAGAGCTACTTCGTGGACCATCATTGACAAAGGCAAAGGACAATCTGGAATCCAATTGTCATTAAAGCCCCATAGATATATTGATAAACCTTCTGGAGTCCTAAATACATGTAGGTCAAAGAATGGACTTGTCACAGTATTGCTCTGGCTATATGCTGCATAATATGGAACTTAGAAGTGTCACTCTCTCTGGTAAAATCCCGAGAATCCCCCGAGAGCTACAGAGAGCAAGTACATTCATTTCACAGCAGAGAAAATGAACACAGGAAGATAGAAGAGCTGGTTCAGGCTCCTATTTCTCATACTGTCAGTACGGCAGGAAGATGACTCTAGGCCATGCTTCTCCCTGTCTCTGCCCTACAGGACACAATTAAAATGAAAATTAGCCATAAGAGGAAGAAGAGAAAGGTGAAAACGCACAGTTTGCTTAGGGACAAAAATTGAATGTCTTGCAAGGATAAATGAAAAGAGCATCATTTTAACTAAAGTCCTTAGAAAACTAGTACATAGAGCATAGAGCATCTACAGACTTTTTCAACTGCATGAGATTGAAATTTCCCAGCTGACTTCAAGATGAACTCTTTGCATGCACCGTGGTGGACCTGCACTATTGTTAGATTCAGGTTTGATGAGTACTTTCTTCCCCCAAAGTGACTTCGTTTGAACTGGGGACATGTGTAGCAGAGCACCAGCCTAGCAGCAGCAAAGCTCAGAGTACAATCCTCAGTAACCATTTTCTCCCCAGTGTTATCACAACAAAAACAACTCCATTTTAATATATGTTTGGGGAAAAGGTGAAGTTTATTTGTTCTTTTTCTCCCAAACATGATGACACTTTGTTTCATAAACAGCCACACTTGGGGTATTTATTACATGTACAGTACTCCCAGCAACAATGTACATTGTAACTCATTAATTTTCACAATAACTTTAGGAATTTAGATCAGTAATTATATCTTTTTTACAGCTGAAGAAATTGAAGCACAAATTGGGTAATAAATTGCTTGAGCAGGTTTTGAGCCCATTCCACAACCCTTCCTTTTAACGCTAGCATCCATAGTCTCTGGAGTGAACGTTAGGCTTGCACATCTCTGGTAGAAACCTTGTAGGTGATGAATGTTTCTCAGTGAAGGGATTCTTCTCACATAAATTACTGCCAAACAGAAAATATGTTTTATTTATTATTATGCATTGTACTCCAGCAGCAATAAACACTGTAGTGTAGCCATTGTGACCTCAGGATCCAAAGAAATAAAACAATATCAAAGAGCCTGTCATCGCAGGGACTCCTAGGCATTCAAGCTGCTGATGCCCACCCAGTGTTCTCATGTTGGTTTTTGGTAGGATTCTTTAGGAGATGGAACAGTGCTGAGATCACAGTGAGTACCCGTGGCTCAAGTGAGTGTGCTGTGGTGTGGAAATGTCCTATACAGGGAGTTGCCATTCCTATCCATAGTCTTGAAATTGCTGCATGGACAGACGGACACACACACACACACACACACACACACACACACACACTAAACATAGAAAATGTGTTTAAAAATGAACATAATAACAATAAAAATTTTAAAATCCCAAACAAATAAAAAACTCTTTTCCAAACAAAATGACATTTACAGATTCCAAAATACCCTCTCTTAAGGGGAGAGCAGAGTAGGGCACTTTTCAGCCTCTTGGGACATCCAAAGAGAAATACTGAGCTGAATGCATTGAATGCACACATCTGAACTCAGATGAAGAGGTCAGGACCTGCATGTGTGATTCAGTGCATGCAGAAGTGTCAGGTGAAGCTATGCTGCAGGCAGAGAGCAACCCTTGAAGGGACCCTAGAGTCCTCTGCTTTTCTGACAGAGGAAGTGGGCGAGGAGGAAGAGTAAACCAGACATGGTAGCTCATGGTTCACAACTTAATCCCAGCACCTAGGAGAGGGTAACAGGAGGGTCACGACAAACTGGAAGCAAGTCTAGGATACATAATGAGTTCCAGGACAGCCTAGGTTAAAGGGTGAGACCCTATCTCAACACTAACAGAACCCAACGAAACAGACACATGAGAAACCTAAAAAGGAAACAGCTCCTGAGGTAAGGAGGGAGGGAAATCAGGAAGTTCTGACACCAACACCGCAGGACCCAAAGCAGAAAATGCCTGTAAGAGGAGGCTTCAGTGATGATCACATCAAATCCACTGAGCGATTACTCACTCCTGTGGAGTATTTATTGTGATAAAGTGAGCTGGGAATGGGGGCGGGGAGGTTCTTAGGATTATTATAGCTGCGATGAAACACCTGTGACCAAAATCAACTTGGGGAGGAAAATAGAAAGTTGGTTTTTGATTTTTGTGTGCCCCCCCCCCCCTTACGCTTATACTTCCATACAACAGTTCATCCTTAAAAACAGTGGTGGCAGGAACTCAAGCAGGGTAGAAACCTGGAGGCGGGAGCTGAAGCAGAGGCCTTGAAAGGGTGCTGCTTACTGGCTTGCTCTTCATGGCTTGCTCAGCCTGCTTTCTTAGAGAATCCAAGCAACATCAGCTCAGGGGTGTTCCCAAGCACAATGGACTGGAGTAAGAAAATTCCCTACAGGCTTGCTGGCAGCCTGATCCTATGGAGGCATTTTCTCAGTTGAGGTTCTCTCCTCTGGAATAACTCTAGGTTGTGTCCGGTGGACATAAAACCAGAGGGCACGTGGGAGAACACAGTCTGAGCAGACTTGCTGGTGGAAAGGGGAACTCAAGCAAACCTTCTCTTGTTTATATGACTGAGCACGAGAGGAGTGGGGGGCGGAGGAGGAGGGAGAAGGAGGAAGAGGAGTGGGGAGGGAGAGAAGGAGGGAAGGAGGAAGGGAGAGAAGGAGAAAGAAAGGAAAGGTTGCTTTGGGGATCTGAAAAAAAAAGAGGAAGTTGAAAATGAAGGTTGGAAAAAATCACCATAACTCCCAGTAAGGAAATATTTGCTCATGTGAGATTCAGTTTTTAAGGGTCTCAGACCTGATGTCAAGGCACACCCTGAAACCTGCTCTGGAGTCTGATTTCAGAACAATATTTGATTTCCAGAAAGAAAGATCATAATAAAACTTGTCAGTCTTCAGCAAGGTGGAAAAAGAAAATATCCCTATGGATCTATGACTATAATCCTGTTTATAGGGGTTGAGACTTAAATTTACTCCACCTGCCCAGAGCAGTAAATACCAAGCCAAAAAATAATAAAAGTGGCTTTGACTGTAACAAGCAGAGATGCTAGGACAGACCAAAGGAAGTCTCCTTCTAATAGTATGGGCGCAGTCTCAGTTCCAACAGCATGGCATTTCCAGCCATGCAGTCCCCACATTCAAGATTTCAAACCCAAGAGGAAGCAGTGGCTATATAGTCAGGTCACAGAAGGGAAAAAAACAAAGAAAACCCAGTCTCTTCAGGATTTCTGACAGTGAAGGCTGATTTCAGATCTTATTTTCTCAAGTACTTGAATTACACAGAAATAGTACTTAAAGTTTTTTTCCTCTTATAACAGCCAGGGACTTTTATTATTGTCTTGCTCAAAAAGATAAATACTGTATGTTTTCTTTTATATGTGGAGATTAGCTTTTAAGCTTTTGATATGTATGCTACAATCCAAATAACCACAGAGTTTAGATATCTAAAGTTTTAAAGGAGCAAGAAGCAGGCACATACGTTAGAAAAAAATTGAATGTTAATCAGAAAATCGGATGAACATGAAAAAAAAGCATCAGACAGAAACAGAGAAGTCAAATATGTAACAATAAGATTAAAAGATTAAATAGAATTAAAGAGCACATTAGTCTCAGTGGAAGGAAAAAAAAATAAGTAAATGAAGAAACCACTGTGAAATTAACAGAGTACAAAGGAAAATATAAAGGAGAGGCTGAGAAACAAGAGATTAAACTTTATTGCCTAGCAACTATGATTTAGTATTCCTCTTTTAACAATTAGCTTTGCATTTATTTATTCATTCATTCATTTGTGTGTGCATGTGCACTTGTGCTAAAGTATGCATCAAAAGACAAGAGAAGTACTCTCCTGTTTGGTGGGTTCTAGGTATTGAACTCAGGTTCCCAGGCTTGGTGGCAAGCGCCTTCACCTGCTGAATCATCTTGCTAACCCCAACTTACTATCTCTTAGGCCTGTACTTCAGTAGTTCTCAACCTGTGGGTCATGACCCCCTTGGGAGGGGTGGGGAGATGGGGGGTTTGAACAACCCTTTCACAGAGGTCACATGTCAGTTACTCTGCATATCATCGTATTTACATTACAATTCATAACATTGCAAAATTAGTTATGAAGTAGCAATGAAAATAATTTTTTTGGTTAGGGGGGCTCACCACAACATAAGAAACTGTATTAAAGGGTCAATGCATTAGGAAGGTTGAGAACCACCACTCTCCTTGATGGAGCAGTGTTGTTGCTGGTTCCAGCTGGACATGTACGCATGTATCATCAAGGTATAGCTGGTGAACAGGCTCAGCTGGGACAAGTGGAATGGCTGGACCTCTCTTTCCACGATCTTCATCCTCAAGGAGGCCAGTTAAGCTTCTCCACATGGGCCTGACCATATTGGAGAGCATCACTTCTAGCAAGTACGTTATCAGTCACCTATTGCACCACATCTGTGAATGTACACTCGTCCCAAAGAACAGTGAAGAACAGAAGCAACATGGAGGGGGAAACCCTGTGACTTTGAGAAGTGATCAGTGCCACAGGCATTAAAAGGAAAAAGCCTGACACATATCTAACTGGAGCTCCAGAAAGTAAGGAAGGGGTTAAGAAAAAGGTGAAGCACCATTCTAAGACTTGGTGACAGTCTTAGCTAGGGTTCCTATTGCTGTGATAAAACATCATGACCAAAAAGCAAGTTGGGCAGGAAAGGGTTTATTTGGTGTTCATCGCTGAAGGAAGTCAGGATAAGAACTCAAACAGTAGGAACCTGGAGGCAGGAGTTATGCAGAGGCCATGGAGGGGTGCTGCTTACAGGCTTGCTTCCCATGGCTTTCTCAGCCTACCTTCTTATAGAATCTAGGACCAGCAGCCCAGGTATGGCACCCCACCAGGGGCTGGGCCCTCCCTGATTGATCATTAAATGAAAAAATACCTCACAGCTGGATCTCAAGGAGGCATTTCCTCAACTGAGGCTCCTTCCTCTGATGACTATAGCTTAGGTCAACACACAAAACCAGCCAGTACAACTGACTTCTTGTCAACTTAACACACATACACATCACTATTAAACTACAAACATTCACTCATCTCCATAATCTTAAATAAATTTAAAAGTCCTATAGTCCTCACAAATTCAAACACATTAAAATTTCAGTTCCTTTAAAATAGTCAATCTCCTTAGAAATCTAAAGTCTTTTAAAATTCAAGTCTCTCAACTGTGGGCCCCAGTAAAATGCTTTTTTTACTTTGAGAGGGAAGAATCAGGGCACAGTCACAATCAAATTAAAGCAAAACAACATTCCAGCCGTCCAATATCTGAGATCCACTCATGATCTTGTGAACTCCTCCAAAGGGCTTGGGTCACTTCTCCAGCTCCACCCTCTGCAGTACCCATAACTTGTCTTCTAGGCTCTGACTGGCTCTACTCCATTGCTGCTATTGTTCTTGGTGGTCATCCTATGATGCTGGCATCTCTAAAATGCTGGTGCCCCTTGCTGCAACTGGGCTGCACTTTCATTAATTGCCTCTCACAGGCTCTGTTCATGGTGCCAAGCCTCAACTTCTTTGCATAACTCCTTCAGTCCTAGGCCTTCAACTGCCACTGAGGCTGCACTTTTACCAATGGCTTCTTCTGGCCTCTCACAGTGCCAAGCCTCAGCTGCTCTCCATGATCCCTTCATGCCATCAAAACCAGTACCACTTGGGTGACTCTTACATATTACCAAGACTGGCTGCCAACATGAGATACAACCTTGGTAGTCTCTAGAACACAGCATCTCTCTGCTCTCAGAAAACACTTCCCAGAAGATTTTACTTCAGTGATTCTGGTCTCTTCTCAATCATCAATAATTTCTTAGCTCCAGCTGACCAGCATCAAGTATCCCAGCAAAGAAAAGCAAAGCTTTAGTAGTTCTTGTATCTTGTTAATCACAGCTGATTCTTCAGCCCCCATCTAACCAGAACCATAGAATCTCAATTAAAAATAACTAATTGCCCAGATAGAGTCTTTAAACTTCCCTGTGAAATTCTACAAGCAAGGCCTCCATCCTCCATACTTCTCCCAATATTCTTATCTTCCAAGTTCCTACAGAATATCTCACTGAGGCCTCAACACTCAATGGTTCTTCTATCCCAAAGTTCCAAAGTCCTTCCATAATCTTCCCCCCAAATATGGTCAGGTCTGTCATAGCAAAACCTTACTTCTGGTACCAATTTCCATCTTAGGTAGAGTTTCTATTGCTGTGATGAAACACCATGACCTAAAGCAAGTTGGAGAGGAACAGGTTTATTTGGTTTACACTTTAGCATTGCTATTCATTGTAATAGCCTCTTGGCTAGCTTAAGACCTGTAGAATATGTACACTTTCCCTTCTTTTGTGCACTCTTGGGTGGTGAAGACTGGGCCAAGCAGTGTGAAACAGCATGGGACTGGTTCTCAGCTTTTCAGGGACTCTGTAACTGGAGTTGCCATATCCTATATCAGTGAATTGATATCCCACACAATCCCTTAATAAACAGATTCATTATCAGTATCCATGGATTTCAATTCCTGCATTATCTGGCACCCAATGTGGGACATGAAGACTTGGGATTAAAAGTCCCATGTTCTACTGACTGAGCTAGCCAGAGCATGTGTAACTGCAGTTCCTTCCACTTGAGGTCCAGTTGGCTGGAGATAGTGGTACTGGGCCAGCTTGGTGGCCTCTGTTGAGATAAAAAGTATTCAAGGACTGTGTAACTACAATGTTGTCAAGACTTTTCTATATGTAGTTCATCACTGAAGGAAGTCAGGACAGGAACTCAAACAGGGCAGGATCCTGGAGGCAGGAGCTGATGCAGAGGCCATGGAGGGGTGCTGATTATTGGCTTGCTTCCCCTGGCTTACTCAACCTACCTTTCTATAGAACCCAGGACCAGCAGCCCAAGGATGCTTCCACCCACCATGGGCAGGGCCCTCTCCCATTGATCACTAAATGAGAAAATGCCTCACAGCTGGATCTCAAGGAGACATTTCTTCATCTGAGGCTCCTTCCTCTGATGACTCAATAGCTTATGTCAAGTTGACATACAAAACTACACAGTACAGAGACTAAGACCTGTTCATAGTATTTTTTGATATATTTCCAGTCTGTCTATAGAATATGTGTGTGCACATTCATGTGTATATGAGGGCTTGAAATAGTCGACTGATCCAAAGTCAACACCATATTTATCATCAATATAAAATATTGAGGAATGAAACTGAATTATCTCAAAAGCAGCTAGAGAAAACTGACATATCATTCACAAAAAAATGTCACACATATCACTAGTTGAATTCTCAACTGCAATGACAGAAATAAAAAATAAATAAATAAAATCACACTTCCAAAAGGTGGTTGAAAAACTGTTTAGGCTCCTGGATACTAGAAGAAAGCTGAAATAGAGACATTTTCTGAAAACTGAATTTGCAAACAAATAACTATTTTTAATGAAAATTTTTAGAAATATATGTCAAAGCATTGAAATGACTCCAGAAAGAAGTCTGTTATGCAGAAATGAATGGCAAGAAGTCAGGAAAAACAGGGATGCTTTTCAACTAGCATTTGATACAAAGCCACAGAAAGTATCAAGTCTAAGGAGTCCAAGTGTGGCAATAAATTACTCGACAATAATGACTCGAGGCACAGCATATTAAGGAACATGGATACTTTTATTCTGGTTAGAAGGAGAGCAAAAAGCCTGTATTTGCAAGGTATGATTGCTGGCATTTTAGAAATTACTTATAAAATAGAAATGGAATATCAACATTTAGAAGGGGTATTTCAAAGGAGAAAGAAAAAGACTAGTCCAAAATAAAGCAGAATAAAAAATTAAGGTAATGTAATGCATACGTGTGAACTAGTAATTTAATGGCATGTAAATGGATCAAACTATCATCTAAATGTGATGCAAGGGAAGGAAGGGAGGGAGGGAGGGAGGGAAGAAGGGAGAGAGGGAGGGAGGGAGTTATATGCTTTTTAAATTGCATAAAAACTTGTAATGATGATGCTTTTCCCAAAATTGATCATATAGGAAGATTAAAATCAATTCATGAAGTACTGTACACTGAAATACCAAGAGAACTAAGTATGTAGTGACATTAATATCAGACCTGTGTAGGCACATTGTTAAAAGCTTTTTCTTTAGTGGTAGAGAGGACAGTTTCATAATAAGAGGATAAATTTACTCTGAAATTCATCCTGATTTAAAATGTATGACTGCCATTTAACAGTACTTCAAAAAATATCTTATTGAAGAATTGACCAGGAGAAATGAATAGATTTACTATAAATTCATACGTTTTATACTTCTCTGCTTAACAAATATATAAATCAGGTTAAAAACTCAATAGTGTGTTAATGAATGTATACCATATATACATAGAGAACAGTATACCCCGGATTTTTTGTTACATGTTGGAATTCTAGAGGAAAATGACTATGAAATACACCATAAGACAAGTCTTAACAAATTTTATGGAATTAATATCATAAAATCTATGTGTAGTGAGCATAATATAGTTAGACAGACATCTTTCACAAAATTATTAAAACAACAAATGGATCTGAAAAACCAAAACACGGTTCTATGTAATACATGAATTACAAAATGCACAAGTTACTACAGCCAAGGAAAACAGAACAATCAGTGAGAAGGAATGATGGATGAATTAATAAAGAAAAAACAGGACTAAACAGACTTGAAAGCAAACATATGTGGAATAGATCAATAAAACAAAAAGGTTCTTTTTAATATTTATTTTTGTTTATGTGTGTGATGTGAGTACTTGGTGCCCACAGAGGCCAGAAGAGGGCATCAGATTCTTTGTGACTAAAGTTAGAGATGGTTGTAAGCTGCTTTGTCAGTGGAACTGAACACAGGTCCCCTACAAGAGCAACAAGTTCATTTAACCACTGAGCCATCTCTCCAGCCCCTCAAATTGTGTTCCTTAGAAAAAGGGTTGAAGAAATACTAAACTTTGATGTGGCTATAAGAAAGAGAAACCCCAAATCTATAAAGAGTTTTTTTAAAAAACAACCAAAATGTTGAACTAAGTTTCTAACAATTTGAAAACCAAAAGGAAGCTTTTCTTTAGGAAAAATATAAATTATAAAAGCCAATTCCAAATAAAATGTTTAGAATATAGAAAATGCCTATAAGCAATGAAGATTTTAAGGAAGCAATTAAAAATCTAACCTTAAAAATACTTCATACTGCCATGTGGTGGTGGCTCACGCCTTTAATCTGCTCTCAGGAGGCAGAACCTGGCAGATCTCTGTGAGTTCAAGACCAGCCTGGTCTACAGAGCTAGATCCAGGACAGGCACCAAAACTACATAGAGAAACTGTCTCGAAAAAACAAAACAAAACGAAAGAAAGAAAGAAAGAAAAAAAGAAAGAAAGAAAGAAAGAAAGAAAGAAAGAAAGAAAGGAAAATACTTCATACTAAGATTTTTTTTTTGAGACAGGGTTTCTCTGTCCTGGATCTTGCTCTATAGACCAGGCTGGCCTTGAACTCACAGAGATCAGCCTGGCTCTGCCTTCTGAGTGCTGGGATTAAAGGTGTGCAACACCACTCCCTAGCTCATAAGATTTTTATTGATATTAGCTATCAAAAATTCAATTTATAGGTAACACCAACAAATACAAACTCTTCAAGGGAGCAGAAAGAGAAACAACATTCTAACTAACTCAAAACCATATATCAGATATTTTAATACAAATATGAGAAAGGGGCAGACATACAAAGAAAGCAATCCACCTGATGCTCACATATAGATTGGATAAAAATTTTTATCAAGCCAAGAAGACATTTTTAAACAAAATAATTCAAAATAGAAAAATAGCTTTATATTTAATGTTCAGAAAATAGTGATAATATAGACGATTAAGTAGTTTGGCACAATTGACAACTAGAAGAACATACATAATGGGTATTGATTTTATAGAAGAAACAGTCTTGCACAGTAACTAAAGCAGACTAGTGTTCACTAACAACAAGAATGACAGATAGTGGCACAATTATTCTATGACTATTGTACACCCATGAAAATGGTGGGTCTCGAGTCTGCACACCAATGTAGGTGAATTTCATTAATATAATTTGGAGTTCCAAAGGCAAACTGTAGAACAGTTACAGAATAATGTAATTCTTATAAAATTTAAAACATGTTAAACAAACCCACCTACCTTTAGGAATTCATACATATGAATTAAAAATTGAAGTATGTGGATGACAATGATTTTCAAGAGATAATTTAAGCATTAAAAACTTTCAGTACTGTATTATTTAGAGGTGATGGGGTGGGAATGAGAGTCAATGAAGGGTCTATTTTTATTTAGATGATTGGGTTCTTGGATTTTTTAAGATATTCATATTTCCTCATTTCTTATAAAATATTGTTATTGTCCAAATCTTTTATGAGCAAGGAAAAAAATAAAAGGTGTCTAAAAGGGAATGAATTGATTGCTATAGCCAACTATGAGTGTTTGAAAGAGGGGCAGGATGCCACGGAAGCGTAGAAGTTAATACCTCACTTGAGTTTCAGAAACTCATAGTTGATGGCAGGAAAATCTGCAGCAGATACATGGAGTAAGTGCACATGATAAGGAGAAAAAGATCATGGCTGCTGAAGAAGCTACAAGACTACCAGGTAAGAATAAATATTGGCTAACTCCTCCACCTGGTATTTGAAACTGTGCAGAATGAGAACCGACATTTGTTATGCAGAGGCAGATGCGTGACTTTTTAAAATAAATACTCTGTCAATGTGGCTCCTCGATTTCTACTGATAGCAATAAGAAGAGACAATATGGTGGTTGAAAGATTTTTAAATTAAAAAAATTGTTTAATTTTTGAGTGTCTGCTTGCATGTGTGTGGGGGCATCCTAAGCATGCTTGTTGTCCACAGAGGCTGGAAAAAGGTGTTGAACCCCTTGGGACTGGAGTTACAGATAGTGTTAGGTTTCAAACCTGGAACAAATGGCTGAGGTGCCTATTTAACTATCAAAGCCGACCTGACAGCCAGGTTATCCCAACATCCCTCAGTCCCTACCTGTTACAGAGCCCTCTTAACTGGCATACACTGCCTCCTACTCTAGTTGGTAGTTTTTTTTTTTGTTTTTTTTTTTTTTTACTTCTTGGCTCTTTTGGGGGCCTGCCACCCAAATAAGTACACAGACAGAGACTTATTATTACTTACATATGCCAAACTTCAGCTTGGCTTATTTCTAGCCAAGCTTTTCTTAACTTAAATTAGCCCAGATACCTTTTGCCTCTTGGCTTTTGCGTTTGTCTATTTCAGTATTTCTTTTCTTTACCTCTTACTCTATGTCTGGCAGTGTGGCCGGGTGGCTGGCTCCCAGTATCCTCCTCCTCCTCCTTTTCCTGCTTCTTCTCGATTCCCATTCCCAGATTTCCCCTCCTTTTTATTCTTTCTGCTTGTCACCCCCACCTACCCTTTCTCCTGTTTTGCTATTGGATTCTCAGCTCTTTATTAGACCAATCAGGTGTTTTAGACAGGCACAGTAACACAGCTTCACAGAGTTAAACAAACGCAACATAAAAGAATGCAACACATCTTGGAATCATTATAAACACATGATATAAACAAATATAACACATCTTAAAATAATATTCTACAACATCCTACCCTGAATTCTCCAGCTCAGGGGCTGGGCTGCCCTTCCCAACATAAGCCAAACGTTTTGGTTATCTGGCTCTTTCATTTACTCTCCTTTGGGCTGGAGTACCTGTCTTCTTTTTCTCCCCTCTACCTTCCCCATGCCACTCTCTCCTTACGTGGCTCAGGGTCATGTCCACTTAGGATTCTCCCAGATGCCCTTGATTCTGGATATACTCTCCCACATATTTATAATAAACTTTCTCCTCCACCACGCCTTGGAATTTTTTTCTTATGTAAGTTTTTTTTTTCTTGTTAGAAGGGGTGGGATTGATTTTATTTTTAAGATTATTTTATTCTCAGAAATTATTTGACAATAAAAGGACATGACAGAACACGTAAGAAGCATATTCCACAGATTAAATTCTCAGGATGACTCTGCAAAGACCAGAGGTTTGTTGACCATGTCAGTTTTGGAGCAGAGCTTCATCACATCCTCCAGGGGTATGGTACTACAACTGATGCACCACCATCTACATTGTTGATATGAGATATGGCTGGACCATGAGTCAAGAGAACAAAGACTAGGGCTGCTACAACTGAGAGATATTAGACTGGACCACAAGTTCAGTTCTCCTACTAGCACCCTGTAGTCTATTTCATGGACCCTTCATTTCTTGTGACTCAGGAAAAGTCCATTTAATTGGTCTGCAGTTAGGGTTTCTCTTGGCTCCACCATCAACAACTGAGATAATGTCTACTTGTCTCATTCAGAGATATTGCCTAATTTACCTCAGGACAATTGCATTTGAATTTTCCGGTAAGATATCAGAAAATCCCTGAACCTAACAAGCAGGTAGATCGGTGGGAGTAATATGCTCCTTCAGTGCTCATGGCTGCTGAAGAGCCAGGGATCAAATTCAGCCCAGGGCTATGAACTCACAGCTTCAAATCCCTGCTCTGCATCTTGTTTGTTTAAAGAAACAGGGGCAAGGGTTGGGGAAAAGAGAACTTAAGGTTGCTGGAGGTCCTAGCTGGATCAGGAACAGAATGGGAGAACAAGGAAAGAGATACCATGATAAATGAAGACACCTTGGGAACAGGAAGAATCAGAGTGCTAGAGAGGTCCCCAGGAAGATGACTCCATTATAGACTACTGACAATAGTTGAGAGGGTGCCTGAGCTGACCTACTCTGTTGATTGAATGGCCAAACACCCTAACTGTCATGATAGAACCTTCATCCAGTAACTGATGGAAGCAGATGCAGAGATCCATGGCCAAACCCCAGGCAGAGCTCCAGGAGTCCAATCGATGAGAGAGAGGAGGGATCATATGAGCAAGAGATATCCAGACCATGATTGAAAAAAGTACAGAGACAACTAGCCAAACTAGTAGAAACACATGAACTGTGATCCAATAACTGAGGAACTGCCACGGAACTGGGCCAGGCCCTCTGGATAAGTGAGACAGTTGTTTAGCTTGAACTGTTTAGGGGGTCCCCAGGCAGTGAGACCGGGACCTGTCCTTAGTGCATAAGCCCACTTTTTGGAACCTAGTGCCTATGCTGAGACACTTTGCTCAGCCTTGGTGCAGGATTTGGACCTACCTGCCTCAACCGAATGTACCAGGCTCTGCTGACTTCCCAGGGGAGAACTTGCCTTGGAGGAGGTGGAATGGGAGGTGGGTTGGTGGGGGGAGGCTGGAGGGTGGGAGGAGTGAGGACAGGGGAATCTGTGGTTGATTTGTAAAGTGAATAGAAAAATCTCTTAATAAAAAGAAAAGAAAAAATAAAAATACAAAAAAAGTGAGTGACAAGCTATGCCACAAATGTTACTTGCGCTCTGTGGTAGATAGTTTGGGGGTGAAAGAAAATGGAGAAACGTTTACCCGAAGGCACTTCAAGGTCAATAGTGTATTCAGGAGTGAATTCAGTAAGAGCTAGATAAAGAAGGCCACATCCTGAAAGGAGACAAGTTTGTCTCGGGAAGATGTCCTTGAGTTACTCTTCTCTACAGTAACTGTAAGGTTAAGTGGGGTAGTCCGGGTCATTAGGAAATACACTCAGTAGTACCAAAATGAGATTGCTCAGGAATTTGCCTTTGACCCACCAGGAAGCATAGTGGAGATGTTCCTGACTGTGCCTTTTGGAAAGGGAAGTGATTGGGTTCAGTTAACCCAGAGGTCCTAGGTCCACAAGGTAAGCCCCAGTGACACATAGTTTTTATGTTTTTCCTTCTTCAGCTTGCCTGTCACTGTTCCTCAACACATTCCTCTGTTCACATCAGTCCACTCTGCTCTTCAGGCTTGGGTTGAGCTTTCTCTTCAGCAAACCCAGTGTTTCTTCATGGAATTATATCTTCAGGAGCTCAGTTTGATTTCCTATCATTGACAGGAGCCAGCAAAGCTCTGGCTGCAGGGTAACTGTTCATTAAATATATGATCAAGCTCCATCTCCATCATGTATAGGAAATAAACCTGAGCACACATGTGCAGGATTGGCTATATATTAGAAAGCAAAGGATCTGGGTTTTTATTAGGTACTTTTTTACATTTAAAAGAAAATCTTAGCTTGTAAAACTTCACCTTTACTGTGGCTTCCTCCCCCACCTCCTTACAATCTGAGATTTATAGAAACATAAGTAGTTGCCGTGGCGACAAAGCTGGGCACTAGAGGACCCATCTGAGAAAAACAGCAAGAGCCGCTGTATTAGACAACAGCAACATTTTGCATTAATCTTCTTCGCTTTCAATAAAGTACAAAAATAAAATACTAAAAAATATACATATATTGGATCTTGTGGATTTACTCTCTTTGCTTCAGGGTTGAAAATCAGCCTATTTATAATAAGCTCCACAGCTTGTTAGGATTTTGAAATGATTACACACTGGTTGGGGAAATAGTCATTGAACTTGATTCCCCCAGAGTCCTAGTCTTTTGCCTCAATTAATTCATCTCAGGTTCTGCACCTTCCAGAACCCCTCACAATCTAGCCATGATGGTTTGAATATGAATATCCTCACAGGCTCGTGGGATGAACACTTGGTCCCCAGATTATCTTGGGAGGTTCTCCAAACTTTAGGAGGGGAGACTTAGCTAGGAAAAGCAGACAATTGGGGATTTGAGTCCTCAGGGTTTTGTCCCTTGCCCTTTCCTTTGTCTCTGTCCTTTGGTCTTCTCTGTCTCTCTCTCTCTCTTTTGCTCACTGTCTCTTACTCTCTCTTCTCTTCCCCCCTTCTTCTTCCTATCTTCATGAAGTGAAGAAGTTCTCCAGCCACATACTACAGTGTTCTGTTGTAGCTTGGAATCAGTGATTGGACCCAAGTGTGGACTAAATTCTTTGAAACCGTGAGTTAAAACAAATCCTTCCCACCTTAAGTTGTTTTCTCAGGTGTTTTGTTCATAGAGGTGGTAAAGTAAACACTACAGCAGCAGATCAAAGTTTATTGCTTCTTAGTCAAGCCAGGCCCAGCACTGTGGCTGTAGCTGGAAACTGGTACCCATGATGGCTATACCAGTAGTCAATACAGTGAATCTCAAAACAATGGTATTTTTCAGAGTCACAAATTAGTCTCCTTTAGACACATGTGAAGCCTTCCCAAGACTTTGTATTCTCCTTGCGTTATCAGCTAGCATTAGAAACTTAATTACTCAGTGTAATAATAATAAAACAAAATCAGTATAGCTTGAAAAATCTGGAGTCCTGGGAACACTGGACTTTCATTCCCAAAAGCTAACAGACAACTTAAGAGCTCCCAGCTCAGTGATGCCGTCTTTCTTGCTGTTTACTGAAAGGGTCCTTTTTAGCCTTGCCTCTGTGGATATTTATTTTTCTCTGGTTGGTTCCGTGTTAACCTTAAACCTGGGACTGTTTGGTTCTAGACTTACAGGTCATTTAATCTCACATCACCCCTGCTGTGCCTCCTGACTCATTCGTGAGTCTGTTTATAGTAGTCAGTTCATTCTCTTTTACCTCAAGATGGCACATTTGGACTTCACAGACCTGAAGTGTGGACAATATAATCCCCATGACGCTCAGTTTCCACAGAAGAAAACCCAGAATGGGGAACAGCTTGCACACTAATCTTGATATTAATTACCAATTACAGATAGGGAAAAATGGGACTGATGCTAAATATGGTTTTTCAGTAAGTGGGGAAAAAACCCTGTCTTCTACAGGAAAGCTGCTGCTACCAATTATACTGCTCTTTCTGGGGGAGGAAGTGTTCCAGCAGGGGCAGGCCCAGGGGTGCTACCCACTCAGTTGCTATTTTCTCTCATAATTGTGACTGCCACCTGCCCATTGGTGAATTCACGGCTATACCTAACAACACACAAAAGAGAATGTTCTAAAGTCATGGGTAATCAGAGACCTTGCTTCAGTTCTCTCTCGTGGCATCTGACACATCACCACAAACACAGTTGTCTAAAAAAGCTGCTGTTGCTTGCTCATGCTTCTGTGACTCAGCAGCTTTGAAGGATCATTCACCCATGTCTGTCACCTGACAGCTGGATGATGGTCCTTTTCATGTCTCTGTCAATTAGTGTCTCTCTGGGTAGGGTAGCTGGGTTGTGTGGCCTCTCTGGGCTTCTTGGTGTGGTGATCTAGGAGTAGCCAGAGGATGAGGGCAGAAAGCTTCAGGATTCTTATGTGATGCTAGTTCTGCCATATTCTACTACCCCCAAGTAAGTCTCTAGGTCAGGCTAGACTCAAACCTTGAGGAATAAGTGTTAAGTCCTTCTAGGAGAAGCAGGTTATGCACACAGGTGTGAGCTGTCATCCTCTGTTCAAGGATGATGGGACTGGAATGATATGGAACCTGAGGCTAGAATTGAAAGAGGGCTAGATTACATAGAAAATTCTATGTAATAGTCTGTTAGGAATCATTTCCAATAGAGAAAGGCTCTAATGAGATAGGAAATGTAAAGATAAGGGAGACTGTGGAGAGAGTCTGGCTGGGAATTCACTAGGAAACTAAGAAGTTGAAAAGAGAGAAAGAAGGGAAAATGAGAATGGGGAGGAATAGCTGAAGGGTCAGGGAGGTGGGATGTGGGGAGAAGACAATGGAGGATGAGCTCCCTAAACTGGTCATTAACCACTTGCTCCAACATCATCCAGTAGCATCCTGCCCTCACACAATCCAAAGCCTGCGTTTTCCAACCCAAAAATTCTTTCTCAAGTTCAGCATCTTCTCTAGCCTGGTAGCCATGAGATCTCCTCAAAGTTCCTCTTCTTCTGTATTTTAGGTATTGCATTCTGGGTATGGTTTTATATGCTTTTAAATAGTTTTATTCCACTATGAAAAAGTACAGTATTCTCATTACAAAATTTTGAGTTTTGCATTGAAGTTACTCAGAAAGGAAACCAGAGACAGAGCCTGAACTGGAAAGCCAGTCCATGGAACCCGAGTCCTCTAGACCATCAGGGTTCCTCTTCTGGCCTGCTCACAGAAACGTCAACTGCTATATGCCCTCTGAATTTTCAAAAGTAGCAATACAACTTTGATTAGCAAGTGAAAAATACAGATCTACGTGCACCTTGACTAAAATAATAAAGGAGGGGGGTAGGCCATGTGAGCAGTCAGCCCTGTCGTAGTCATAGCCACGAGAAGAAACAGGAAGCAGACACCAGGTCCTTCTTGTTGTAAGTCACTGAGTTATGTTGTATTGATTTTGGCAACACTCGCACACCTTGTCACACCAGTGAAGACACTGACATTGAAAACTGGGTATGACCTGCATCTATCAGTGACCCAGGAGTGAGTGAGGAAGGTGGATGAGGAGACAGGCTCTTCGAAAGAGAGCAATTGCCACTAGGAAGGAAGGTGAATAGACCATCTGAGTGTTTGCCTCATGCCCAGCTTCTGTGCATGAAAGTCAGCATGCAGACTATATTTATTGCATTTATGCTTCATCATCTCAACTGAGAAAATGGAAGAAGCATAACTGATTAATTTCTAAAATTCAAACTCACAGACTCTGGCTGATATATCTAGACACTCTTCAGCTACTGATTCTGCGTATGCTGTGTGTCTGAGTATTCCTCATTAGCCAGAAAACATTTACATCACCTTCTACGCTCTAGACCATCAGTGGATCCTCTGAGTTCTGGACACTGATGTCTGGTAAGATTAGGAAGAGGAAAGTCCCCCTGCCTAATTGATTGCACATAAGCCTACCCCAAAGTGGGCAAACTGTCATCTTAAATCTGAAATGTGTGTCCTATAGGCTTGTACTTTGAATGCTCTGTCCCAGCTTGTGGCTCTGTTTTGGAAGCTGTGGCATCTTGAGGAGGTTAAGCCTAGATAGCAAAGGAGGCCACTATGGGAAAGCTGTAGGGGTTGGCTGTAACCACCCCTGGGTCTCATGTTTTCTGCACCCAGGTCTAAGAGGTAAGTCCTCTCTGCTACATGTCCCCACCACCATCATTCTTTCCCCAGGAGGAAGAAGTGAAATCTCTCTGAAACAGTGAGCCATGATAACTCCTCTTTTCCTCTGCATGATTTCTGTTCCACAGTTTGGTCACAGCAATGTGAAAGTAATTGATACCGAGGCTTGCCTGAAGCTGGGCAGCCCCACTGTTCTTTCATCTGTTAAAGAAAGCACTAGTAACTACATTTATCATACAACACCTGGAGTGAAAGGTCATTTGCACTCTGCTAACTGTTCAAAGGTGTTCCACATTACGAGAGGAAGATGTTACCTAGCTCTCGAGAAAATCATTTGAGGCAGTTGCTGATGCTGGTTTTCAGTCTATCACCTAAGCCACCCAGACTGACAGGAGGAGGTAGTTCTTAGTAAGCATCTCTGAAAACAGAATTTTTTTTCTGGATCCTGCACTCAGGCTAGTCTTGACTTAGAGATTTTTTTTTTTTAATAATGAACATTTTCAGCACTATACATATAACTCCTATTTGAGTTCATTTTGGTGGTCAGAAGAAAATACTTTATTTTCTCTCTTTTCTTCAACCTATAAGCAGGTTTCTCTGAAAATAAATAAGAACAAGCAAGATTAATGGGTCAAGGAAAGAAAAATGGCTCTCCCCATATTTGACACACAATTTCATGATTTAACCACCAGTTTTGCTCCCTGAACACTTGAGTTCTTCTTCCTTAATGTCAGAAAAGGAAAGACACATAGAATCACGAGACTTCTCCTACATGTGAAAGGTTCCTTAGGTTCGTCAAATATGGATTTAGAAACTTCCAGACACTGTGCCTTCGTACATCATTATTATATTTCATCTAATCCAGTTTTCTAGAGAAGACACATGCACAGAAATTGATAAAAATATAATTAGAATCTATGGATTTGAAATGCCATGTAAATTATTTTCTTATATTAAAGAAAACTTGTTATGTGTTGCTTTAGGCTTTATGAATCTCGCTGCCTTCCTCATCTGTGCACATGCCCATAGGTGAGGAAACGAGGGAGAGGGGCATATGAAGGGTTAAGTTCCATTTTTGCACATCAGAGACAGACAGGTACCTTCTGTCAGTCAAAACCTGACCTTGGAATGCAAGAACGTGACTCCAGGGGTCTTTCAGGAGCTGCAATCACAAGAAGATCACCAAGAAAAGCAGGAGGTCCTAAGAGCCAGGTACCTTATAATCATGGTCTTAAGTAAAGTCCTGCCTAATGGATGAAAATTATCCCTTTCTCTATCCCGTGCTGAAAGCTTACAGAGGCAGTGTATTAGTTCACACTCTTTAGTTCAGACTTAGCAAACACCAAGTAACTTTCTCCAACAAAATATCCTTGGGATGAGGGCGATATGAGAAAGATAGCTCCCTACACACACACACACACACACACACACACACACACACACACACACACACACACACACACATACACACACTTTGCAGTAGCACAAAGAGCAGGCCAGTTTATGTCGAAATTACTGACATGGCTGAAAATTGGATCGATGACCAGATAGCTACAATAGGCCTTCTTCGTTCATCTCCTCCTAGAGAGACAGCTAAGATCACTTTAAAGAAAGTCTGGATGTTTTTCAGGAAAGAGGAAAGGAGTACAGGAGGGGAGCTGCTCCAAACAGGTCATTAATCAATCCCAGTATCTGTCACTGAAGCCACCCAGGAGTCTTACTCTGCTTACCCCAAAAGAGTGTTATTTTCTCTGACACTTTTAACTCTTGCATCAGGCCTGTAAATAATTAATTCTTCAGACACGAAAAAGGAAGCTTTGCTGGGACCCAGGAAGAAGAAGCACGTGTGTTTGTCTTGAATACTTCAATATGCCTCCCACGTAGGGGATCTATGTTCTGCTCTTAATGGAGTATACACTTCCTTCTGGAACAATAGTTTGGACTCAGTGTCAAATAGAATGGCCATGTGACTTGAGGGACGTACTTTAAGACTTTTGTGTTGGGGGATAAAGAATCTCAGTACACATTTAGAACAAGGCTTGCTATTTGCAGAACACGTGTTTCAATTTAGGACTTCTGATTATTTATAAGAACCCCAGATTCAACCAATGTATGAGTTATTTCTCTAACTTGGCTTATTATGGGGGTAATTGGTGGCTATTGGCAGTCAAGGACATCATGGCATCAGTCTGGAGAAGCTTATGGGGTTGCCTAATGTAGGGAAGGGGACAACAAGACTAAATTCATATCCAAGCTTTACTTTCACTCAAGTAGAACAGAAGATTGGAAATGGAGCTGTCTTGAAGTGTCTGGGTGGTGTGATCTTTGAATATGTACACCAGATACTAGTGTATATTGTAGGACAACAATTTAAGATTGTTGTCCTAAGTAATGGGGCAAACCCCCCTCCCTTTTATTTTTGAGACAGGGTTTCTCTGTGTAGTTTTGGTCCCTGTCCTGGATCTTGCTCTGTAGACTAGGCTGGCCTTGAACTCACAGAGACCCTCCTGGCTCTGCCTCCTGAGTGCTGGGATTAAAGGCATGTGCCACCAATGCCTGGCTGCAAAAACATTTTTTAAAAAAGTGTGTAAAATCTATGCTCTGTCATTGCCACTCGGATCCTATGCTGAAGTCCAGGAGGGTGTAGGAGATACTCTAATGAGAATCCTGCCTTAACTCACAGACTATTAAAGCAAATAGACCCCAAACTAATCCTTCCTCAGAAATCCTATGCTGGGGAAAGGGAAACACTGAAAAGCCCTTGGTCCAGAGGACTAGCCAAAGGACAAAAAAGCCTCCCAAGAAGAACACACACTCCGTCATCTTACCTTAGTGCTAAATGAAGTCATTTATTTTCCTTGAGTATTTTTAATTTCACATCTCTATAAAATTGGAACACTGCTATAGGGAAGGTGGAAAAAAACAAAGTAAATCCATTTTCCTTTCCCGAGTTCTGTTTCCTCATTTCTTTTAAATACAGAAAAAGCAAGACTTACAGAGCTAAGTGCCCCCTTAACACTGTGAGTGAGGCCTTTTTGCCTCAATAACTCTATAATATGAAATAAGCATAGGGCTAAAGGGAAGGGCAGGTTCTTCTCTCAACATGGTTATCAACATATCTGGGGAAGTAGGCAAACGGGTTAGTTTTAGGTTCTCCATGTGTAAAGGCAGGCAGTTGAAATTAGATAATTACTAATAAATTACATTTATGCCAAGATTTAGATGCCGTGATTTTATTGTTATATTCCACTCATATTTCAATCCACACTGAAATTTTCGTAACATAAAGTGGCAATTAAATATCACAATAGAAAGATAGACATTTTCCTTTCATCTTTAATTCTTACTTTCAAACTCTAAAATCTACTGTGCACCAACCAAATGATAGCATGTAGTTATCATGAAACATCCACTGGTCTTATCCATAAGTGCTGTATTTTATCAAGTGCCTAGAGAAATTAGAAAGTCTGGATATTGAATTTCCTGTGAAGTTGCATGCCCCTAACTCTATTTACTGTTCATCTTTGCTTTGCAGTGATTAAGCCACCTCATGTCTTATTATCATAATTGGTTCTAATTCTGTCATTCTTTCCTAGCTGAATAATTTTAATAGACATTCGGTGAAAACATTAAGGTAAATAATATTTCCATAAGAAAATGATAAGGTACAATTAATCATTATTTTTCTGGAATATGAAGCACAGATAATGATCAGTAATTTTTCATTTCCACAGAGGAGGAAAAAGAAAAACCTGAAACAAAAGGAAATGTTATAATTACCAAAAGAAAGTTCTGGTCAATTTTTGTTCTCTAGAATATGATACTGAGACAAATTACCAAACCTTTTGTTCTGGACATAATTTGAAAAGATGAGAGATGCGTCTGTGAGATGGTTTAGTTGAAGCACCACTTGAAAATGACGTAGGAAATTGGTTTCTCTCAAGCCAGTAATGGTTCGTTTTGATTGTCAGTTTGGATTGAAAGACATAGAAGAGATGAGGAAGGCACACTTCTGTGTGTGATTGTGCACGTCCTTCCAGAGAACATGTAATGCAGAAATGAGAGAGATCTTCCTTTAGAGG